>NW_010406710.1:3326-5088 GCF_000710305.1 Buceros rhinoceros silvestris | reverse complement strand
CTGTTACCAACTTCAGATTTAATGTATCACTCACAATGTGCTATGCAGTTCTTGCAGTGAGAGTGCCCTGTCATAAATGTTATCGAGTTTTCTGAGCAATTAGACAGGATAAGATAGTTTTGCTAGAATCCCCAAGCACTATTCTCTAATTCTAGAGGGAAGCAGCAGATAAGTAATTTGAACTTTTATCACTAAATTACCTGGATTACTTCTCTTTCTAAAGTGGCTACTTCTTGCTAAGGAGATATTTAATTTCTCATTTTCAACACTTACAGGAAAACGACTTGTTTTGAAAAATATCACCAAGTACATCCTAAGAAGTTAATGGTGGAACAAGATCTCATTACAATATCCAGACAATCTTACCAGTGTGCTTAAAAACACAAAACAAAGGAGATGTCAAACCCTGCAAAATTTTCCCCTATTTGTAGTAATTCCAAGGAGTCCAGTAAAACAACTCACATGATGAAGTGTAAGCATGAATACCTGTTTCACTGTGTTTGCTTTGTGATTTTACCTTACAGATTTAATCCAATCCAAGTTCAGTAATTGCCACTGGCTAGTGTCAGAACATTATTTACCTGCTTTGAGCTGTTTCTCTATTTTATTTTCATCCAGACGGTGTTTTTCTGGTGCAGATATTGAGGCAACATAAAGTGGTGGTACTTGTCAACATAAAGGGTAGGCTGGGACTCTGGCTGGAATTTGCTCCCCTGTTGGTGAAAAGAAAGAAAAAAAAAAAGTCAATAGGGTGGGGAGCTGCTTGTTTTTACTAGTGTGCATCACCTCTAGTTAGATACAGGTGTGTCCGTGCCCAGGTAGCAGCACATCCTGGGCACTGTCCGATTTTCACAGAGGGTTTAGGACATGCAGGACTGATCTGAATTGGCGCTGGCCTGCAATCTTTCCAGTATTTGCCATGAAAGTAAAAATGCTCAGAAGCTTAATGCTAGCTACTTTGGGCAAACGTCTTTAGGGGTTTATCTGGAGTTTTGAAACCTTTCCTTTTCCACTCCTTTCCCCCACAAGTTTCTTACTATTCCTTTTCCCCCCACTTTTCTGCCTTTTCCCCCACTGGCCACAAGCATTTAACTCATTTCAATCCAGCAGCAAAAGGCTGATGAAAAACACTCCAAACTCTACTACTCAAAAAAAGTAATTGGAAATAAATAAAACAGCTCTTGTATCCAGGGAGGAAAAGGACCAAAAGTGGTGGAGTGATACTGGTCCGGTTTCTCTGCCAGAGTTCTCTGAAGCACCACTGATGTAGCATTTTTGGTATGGCTGCAAAACAGGAAGACCGGAAGGAAACAGTTCATTTAGGTCAGTCCTTTTTTTAGCTTGGTTATTTAATCTGGGTCAATTTTGAAATTAAAACCTAGAGCATTTTATTTTGAAACTGTCAGAGTGAAATGCTTGGGTGTTGTTCCAAAACGCTGCCATGCTCTCCTCTGCTGGGCTGACAGCCTCAATTCACAGGCAGACGCGGTTCCTCTGAAACGGTATCTTTTGGCAAATTTTCTCCTCCACATGTGTTTTAATTATTAGTTTCGTAACTCTTACATGTCATTCACAAAGTTATGAGAGGCCAGCATGAGCCAGAGCTCCCTGCTCTGGCAGTAAGCAGCTCCAGCTTACTGCAATACTGGTTTGCTGATCTGTAACTCACGCTTGGCTGTTCCACGGCGATTTTGCAGGACTGCCTGGGCCAGGACATTCCCAGCCTCTCAGTGGTAACTCAGTAAGCGGTTGACGCTCAAGG
>NW_010406710.1:0-3271 GCF_000710305.1 Buceros rhinoceros silvestris | reverse complement strand
CAGAAAAGGTTTCAGACTCAAGGTTTCTCATCCTGCCATTCAATGGCATCCACCTTTGACACAAGGCGAGGGGCTTGTTTGGCAGCTGGCAGTTTTTTCTTTTAGAAAGGCTGACAACTTGAGATTTCTTTCTGACACTGCTGGATAGAGGGAGACTCACACAGGTGTTGGAAGCCTGAAGAAACCTTCACTCTGGCTTCCAGAAAAAGCAGAAGCAAGGGAAAGTACTGAGGGAAAACATAAATTAAGTATTGAGCAAAATACACAAGCAGTTTCTAATCCCCTCTCAGCTTCCTCTCTGCAACACCTGTGTCAGAAGCCTTAGCACACAAAGTGATGACAGAGAGAACCTCGGTCGTGTTTCTTTTTGGCACATTGCGGGTGAGAGGTTGCTGTGGACGTCAGCGTGGTGTGCCTTGGCTGACTAGGGCCTCTACCCAAACCAGAGGGTGCAAGATGTGGAATTTGCCCTTGCCCACTAGCCTCAAGGAGATTTTTGGTCTTCTCTCTGTAAGGATTTGCTTTGTTTTCATCGTGCTCTGTCCTGTAGATGGGACAAGGGGATGCAAAGAAATGGCATTCTCCTGGTATTATTCTGCTCCGGCTCACCTCAGTCCATTTAGCACTTGTCCATCCCTGCTCGTGTTTGAACTCAACCAGCTTTGTCTAGGGCTGGCCAGGAACACCACGCATTTCACTCCGTGAAGTCCAGGCTTTGCTTGTGACAGAGCAGAGCAGCAGAACTCACCTAACACAGAGGTTATGCCCCAGGGTCGAACACATCCTGACGCATTGAGACATACGGTGTCTGTCTGGAAGATCTCAGGGGATTAAAGCCAGTCTAAATTGAAAGGAGGATGAAAACTCAGAGGCTGCTATCAGTGGAGGGAAGGAAGCCGTTGTTTACGTACAGCCGGTCACTTGTAGGGCAGATGGGGAGACTACGCGCCTCCCTACATTGTTGTGTCAAACTTCAAACTGTAAACCTGACCTGCCAACACCTCCTGAGAGCAGCCAAAATAATCCCTAAATCATTCTGGTTCGGGCCTCTCAGTAGCTTGTGGGATTTTTCAGTCTGCAAGGTGGCTGACCTTTGGGGCATACCTTGGTGGGGTCGGATGTTTACTGTGCTTTGCAAGAGGAAAAAGTCAGTTTAGATGTAGAAACTAATAAATCTTAGTACTCAGAGCTTTCCCTGTGATGATTTATTATTCCTACTGGTGAGTTCTTGAGTATTTGCTCTTAAAAGACTAGACTTCTGTTGAGGATCTGAGGGAAGGAATGGTGGTGGATTTTTTCCCAAATTTTGGCAACCTTATGAGATTCCAAACTGGATCTGTTGACTAAGACTTCAGAGGACGTACATGCCTGGTGTCAGGGCTTCTTTACGGGATGTCATGTTCCAGCCAACCACCCCAGCAAACAGGGCCATGCTCTGCAGTACTGTTGCAGGAAATATATTCCTCAGTACACCGAAATCTTTGAGACCTAACCCATACACCAAATTAAACAAGTGACTACTGGCATGATAATTTGATCTTTCCACTGTCATGTGGTCGCTTGCTAATTTGTTTCATGATGTGTCAGCTTCTAGATCTAAGATTGATACTACTCCCTGAAGGTTAGCCGTTATCTTACATCTTATTCATTAGAAAGCAAAGGATGTCTAAGTAACAGTGACATGAGTTTTCTAAGGGCCTCTGTTTACAGAAACTACAGGACAGCTTTGAAAAAAAAATTTGAGACTGGCATTAATGGTGGCACAGCTCACATAGCAACACTTGGATGTCCTCCTTAGGGCATGAATTGTGCAATGATCCAGTTTATTCCTCTCCCCTGAGCAATGCCAGCTATGCTAACAGTACCTTTTGACATAGATTTATTGTAAGGCTGTAGAAACAGCTGATGTGCACCCAGCATAAAACGGTACCATGGTGCACCGAGCGTTGCCAGGAACCTTGCCCACTTTTCTGGGATTCATGGCTTCTCTCGTGGATGTAGCAGTGGCCTGGGAGAAGAGCTGTCCATGCTCCCACTTGAGTGTAGCGCAGACTCGCATAGCACAGTCCTTTCCTTGAAAATTCAAGGTGATTAGAACTTAATAAAGCTTATTTCCCTGTGCTATTTGCAGCTGACTGTTGGCAGAGAGGCAGGCTACATGTTGAAACACTCAGGCTTTTCCCTTGCATCATCTGCCCTAGCTATGAGATGACAAAACCAGCCCAACTGTTGCTTGTTGCATTGCATAGCTATGCCACAGCCTTCATGGCAGATGACTGAGGTGAAGTTATTAGCATAGCTGGCATTCGCTGAGCGCTGGCATGCTGTGCTGCCGGGTGCTGCCCAGAGTGCTGCGGATGCTCACGGCACATGCTCTAGCTGTCTGGGTGTCTGTCCCAGCCCTGGCAGCTCTCCTGCCACAGCCCATTGAGTATTAGAAAAAGAGAAATAAAATGCAGCATGAATAGTGATTTAAGGCTGTGATCGCTGCTGCCCTCTGAAGCAGCCAGGGGCTACAGCTCCTGCAGGAAGGGTCTCTTTCCCAGATAGCCAAGACAAATGGTCAAAAAAAAGGGGTCTGACTTTCCCCTGCCAAAGCAGTGAGCTTGCCCAAGCACACCCTTGCAGCAGCCTGGTTCCTTGGGCTCACTGAAATGCATTTCTGCTGACCTCATCTCAGACTTCTGCTGTCGTTTAAGATCTTCACAGAATCACAGAATGGTTTGGGTTGGAATGGACGTTAAAGATCATCTAGTTCCAACCCCCCTGCCATGGGCAGGGACACCTTCCGCTAGACTAGGTGGCTCTGGTGCATTGCCCTTTTGGGATAGGTCAGCTATATAGTCACAGGTAACTCAGCACATTATGTATCTCTTCTATGTCTCCGATTTAAAAATCTCTTTTTTTATGCGGTGACATACCTGTCTGAAATGTGGGGGCTTGTGAAAGGTCCTGGTTCTGCTCTCTGACCAGCCAAGTTAAACTTGTACAATTAGGTTCCTGGGGCAGTTACCCTGAGAAAGCAAAGGCAAGATCAGCTGGGTGCTGGCTGCGTGTAAGCCGGTTGCTTGACTTCCAGCTGCGTCTAACCGCATGGCACAAGCCAACCGCACCGGCAGTGCGGCAAGAAAGGACCCAACATCCACCCCCGGCTCTGCCGCCCCCCAGGCGCGTGGCCGGGTCACTTAGACCCCAAACTCGGCCTGGCTTCGGGCTTTCCCCCCTTCCAGGGGAGCGCGGCTCCCCGGGCTGCGGGCTCGTCCCGCCAGCC
>NW_010406709.1:9708-10002 GCF_000710305.1 Buceros rhinoceros silvestris | reverse complement strand
GGGGGGGGGCGGGCGATAGACAAAATAATAAGAAAGTAAATGATGAGACAAAATACTAATTAAAGTGATGCAGGAAAGTGAGAGGCTGTTACAAGCTCTAACCACCTGTAGAGGGAAATCTTTATACATAGTAATTCCTGATAGCTGATCTATAGAGAAACTAAAGAGAATTGCATGTTCCAAACTTCGCTGCTCTGCAACGTGCGAGCCGAGACGCCAAGCTGCTTGCTTAATTCTCGGGGGCTTGCGAACCACAGAGCCCGTCAACTGGGAGAAACGAGGCTTCAGCAGCTC
>NW_010406709.1:1316-9506 GCF_000710305.1 Buceros rhinoceros silvestris | reverse complement strand
TTTTCCTTAAGGCGGCTGCACTCGGCATGGTTATCAACAGATGTCTTGTCCGGCAAGAGTGGGTTTGATTTGTCGTTCATTCCAAGCGGGTTTCTTAATCAGGAAAAGTTGGATGGTCTTCACTGTCGGAGGGGAAGGTTTCCAGAGTAGCTGTGAGGACCAGCTGCTCTAACTGGTGGGAAGCCAGAGAGCCCTGCTCAACCTCTGTGTAACCCCAAGAGTAAGAAACAACACCCCGTGATAACCCACGCAGGGCGCGACGGGAGGCACGTGCCACACCTCGCACCACACCTCCTCTTCTGAGGAACCTCAGGGCGCTCAGTGGAGCGATGAAGCACCGTGACCTCAGAGGGACCCAACGTGCAGCTGCAGGGTGGTGGCCAAACGCTGCAGCAGAGAGAGGTGGCACTAGAAGTCAAAGCCACAGCAGGTGGCAGGGGGTGCAGAGAGTGGAAAGCGAGGTGGTTTGGAGGCCGCGCTGTCCTGCCTCGCATGCTCATGCACTATTTTCACCCATTGTCATGACCTGCAGGTCTGCCAGGAATGGGCCAGGGTTTTCCGAGCCCTCGTCTCTCAGTTCTCCCACCTGTCGCACTTTGGGTCCACCTCCCCTGCCGAGCTATGGAGATCTGCGGTTAGCTTGGCCTTGAATCCCCTCTCCTGCCGTCTGCTCACCCCTCACCTGTCGTTGGCCTGTCGAGCTGAGAAAAGGTGGAAATCCTGTGGTTTATTGCTGTGAATCTTGAGGCGTACATCATTGGGCTCAGCTGATTAGTGAGAACTGCGGGAGGTGACACACCATGGGACAGGGCTACTCCTTTCCTCTGCATAGTGTTACGGCAGCTGGAGTCCCCCACCTGGTTTAGGTCCAGCCTGTGCCTTCACAATATGCACTAGAGCCTCTGATTTCTAGTTCCACAACCTGTGGCAACTCCTGCCAAAAAAGCAAGTTGTTCCTAACCCTCATTTGCCGGGTTTGGGCTTCATCTGTTTTCTTTTCTCTGCTCCTCACCCTCAAATCTTCAGCTGATCTGGGTATCCGAGTAGTTTGAAATGTCACCAGGTTTAAACAGCTTCAGGAGCTCTTTTCTTGCCACTGTGAGCCTGTGACAGGGTGACTCTTTGTAATGACTGTCCATTAACTCCTCTCGCTTCCTCTTCGCTGGGAACTTCTGAGGTCCTACACATGGTCTTCTCAGTACAAACTCTCTTTAACCCAGATACTCTCGCATCCACTTCACCTATGAGTCACTGCACTTCCAAGCCTACAATTACATTTGCATAGCTTGTGCAATAGAGGGAATTCTCCAGCCGGCGCACAGCCCGTCTACCTTCCTGCAGCATCCAGATGCTGCGTCTTCTCATCCCTGGTGTAGAAGGATTTTCTGTACTGAAGGAGATAACAACCACCACCTCTTTTTCTGCCCTGTCCTTTATCTCTACTTCCACTTCCTCCTAGTCCAGCAATGAACAGGGCTCCATCAACACAGAGTCTTGCCTTGATAGCACTGATCTAGTTTTAGATGCTTGTGCTGAAGGATATTTCTTACTAAGGCTCTTCCTGCTTTGCGTGTTCCTCTGCTACTCTTGACTTTTCTCATGTCCTGTGATGCCACTTATCTCAAGGAGGCCGCATAAGCTCATTCTAAAAGGAAGCTTCTCTTCAAGATGGTGGTAGTGCATGGCACCATATTAAGAGCATCAGGTGGACAGACGTGGAGATGAAACTCTGCATTTCTTCTCACAGTACCTCTCTGGATTGTCTTAACAGCAGTTGCACAGTACTACTGCACATCTAGATACAGGGTGGGGTTTATACAGAAAAGTGAAGAAGAGGGCGTAAGTCCACAAACTGCCTGGCAGAAGTATCACCAGTTCTCTCTCGATTTCATCGCAGACCTCTCCGAGAGATGCTCCAGGCTTCATTGACACCCATGTGCAGACTCACTGCTGGGTTAATTTGCCTCTACTTTCTCATTTGAAAAACTAGCATCAAGCCAAGGTGAATGGCTCCACTCATGCACATGGAGGATTTTCGATACTCAGCGACATCTTTCACTGTGAAACACCAGCATCGCAAATAAGGTTGTGCAATTATCTCACCCCGATACTTCTCTTACTGCAAAATGCATTACTGCAAATTTGCGTGTATAGAAGCTTCCTTTTCTACCACTTTTCAAGTGGAGTCATCGGCTTCCCGTTGACTCCCACTGAGTGTGAGGCCGTGGATCTTGTGACCGTCCCCTCCACTTTAGCCTACCCAAGATCTTCCTGCTGTCTGGGCTCTGTCTCTTACAAAAGGATCTGCATAGCTGGATATGCAGAATATAATTTTCTCTGCAAAATATCATTTCCCCATGTCACTTTCCAAACACAAATCCACGCCAGGACACAAGTTGTTTCCCCTGTTCTTCACGGGTCTCTCTCTCTGTTCCATGCCCTTCCATTGGCATCGTAACCTCGTGGGGCAGGAACTGTGTCCGGTCCGTGGTTTTGTACTGTACCCACTATGTGGTGGGTGCTTAGGTAACAGTGACGTGATCTGTTATCGTTATTCTTTTCCTCCCCTCTCTGAGTAAGGATCTGTTTTATTTTAATGGCCCAGCCTCCGTTTTCAGGCGTTGGCTCCTGGCTAGACTGTTCCACGTGGCTGCTCTTTGGTTCTGTGTTTGCACAGCATCCAATAGAATGGGAGCTTCAGCTGTGATTGCCGATATCTAATAACGAGGCTCACGTTTGAACGCTTAGCTTGTGACATGTGTTGCTAACGTAAGGAGCAATCAACAGATACCATATTAAAGTAAAAAAGAATTAACACATTTCTAAATTTAGCTAAGTGCTCATTGTCAGTCTTGAACAACGACTCAGGATGGCTTTTATATGAAACCTTGAACTACTCGGAAGATCATTATGTGGAATATAGTTCGGAGTTTGTATCTCTGTTCATACAGCCCCACAATAATTGCAATTACTGCAAAAGTAGCGCCAAAGTGATGATCTGTGAGGGATTTGCAGAAGTTCGTGTCTTTCATCGGCTGGCTCTGCTGCGGGTGCCTCTAGCAGAGGGATAATAGCCTGCGCTTCTCTGTGCCTCATCGGTGGATCTCCAGATATTCCACCAATACTCACGAAGTTCTGTAGGACACTCACTTCCAGCTCACGTCAGGAGCTGGGTAAGTATTAACACACATCTCCAGAGGTGAAGAGAATGTAACCGTAGCCACAGCAAAGAACAGAGACACAGCTGTTGCCCATCCCTTGCTTTGCTGGGCCCGCTGGCGAGGGGACAAGGTGGAGAAAACCTCCACGGTTCCATTACACACACTTGACAGTCCATCGGCCGATGGCAGCGGTGTCATGAAGAGAATGTAACCGTAGCCACAGCAAAGAACAGAGACACAGCTGTTGCCCATCCCTTGCTTTGCTGGGCCCGCTGGCGAGGGGACAAGGTGGAGAAAACCTCCACGGTTCCATTACACACACTTGACAGTCCATCATGTGTCTGCAGTGTGTGCTGTTTCTGAAGACCGTCTTCAGGTCTTATGCTGTTCCGTGTCTTGAAGTGTGTCCTTCTTCCTGTTCACTCCATGGCACAACTTGTCTTCTCAGTGGTAGCTGTTAGTCCAGTCGCTGTCGCAGTTTTCCCCAGGGGAACTGTAGCATGTCTTCACAGCTAAACCCTGCAAGTGTTTCCACTCCCATGCCCAGTCACATGAATTACCTCCGTCCGGCTCCTGATCAGATAACACCGTGTGCCAGTAGCCACAGTCATTGATTTGGCAAAGTCAAAGGAAGAGAAGGACTGTAAGTTCCTATGGAGAAGATTCAGCAGCTGGGAAAAGAAAAGCCATTGCTGCTGGGCAAGCTGGTCCTCTGGGGACCTCCCCAAGTTCCATACGCACTGGTGGTTTGCCAGTCACATGCAGGGAACTGGTGGCTTAATTTGTAACTGTGCCTAGCAGAGACAGCTCGGATCCAAGCAGAGACAGCTCGGATCTTGGTGCTGCTCCTGGGGTTGAACTTGGTATTAGTGCATGATTGTTACCTGGTGATAAAAATAGATGTTTGGACACAAAGTCACGTGGGATATAGATCTCGCACTCCATATTTTAAATTTTTCCTGGTGTTGTTGAAAACCACTCTGCTGCATGTTTCTGTCCTACTGAAGATGGATTTCTGGTGGTTAGACAGGGATGCAAGGTCTACTGAATGGTGTGAGCCTCAGATTTCTCTTACCCCAAAAGGTAAGTAGAGAAGCGACTGATAAAATTGCCCTCCTGTCCTGCTTTGAACATCCACTGGATCTCCTGGCTGAGTAGCAATTTTATGCTGTCATTTCTGATAGATTGAACTACATTGTGGGGAAGAACCCATCAGAGGCCACGAATTAGGAAAGAAGAGTCTTACAGGAGCATCGTAGGTCAGGATAAAAGCTCACAAGGCCATCTCTTCATGACCCTAGGCATCTCACCTCGTCTTTCACCTCACCATCTATGAAATACAGCTAAATTAATGTATTTTCTTTTTTCACCCCACTGTCTCCTACCTTGTGAGAAATTGTTGGGTTTTTTTCTTTGAATGGGTCCTTTGGCTTCATCTTCTATTATCTCAGCAAATAAATTCTTCCTACATTATTTTACTCTCACCCCGCTCCATACCCCATTCTCTCCCACTGGCGATGATACTGGCTGGCTTGAGGTGAAGACTGACTCAGATGTTTGGCATTTCTTGGTCACTGCCTTCTCTTTTTTCTACCAGCACAAGACCCTGTATAATGCACCTCGAAGTGTGGCCTTATCCGTTTGTTCTTGTCTATAACTCTTTCTTTAAGGTGGTTGCCAGGCACGTGTGCACATGATGTTAAAGGTCATGGCTCTCATTCGTGAAAAGTTCCATTTTAAAGGCTAATGAAAATCAAATCTTAGTGTAAAGGCTCATCAAATTCACAGCAGAAGCCCTGAAAGGTTATGCTCCATGTGTCTGAAGTATGATGTCTATTCACTGTATTTCCTCCATAGGTTCAGCTTTTACTAAGAAGCAGTGTGATTTTCTTTTGAGATCCCCCTCAATATTGAGACCTTAGTACTCTTCTCCACCAGCTTCGTTATGCTAATGGTTTTCTTCCTTTCATCCCTGTTACACAGGAGTATGTCTCTAGGGTCTGATTTTTCAACCATTGGAGGAAGATCCAGCTTCTGTCCTTTCACATGTTATAGCCCTGACATATCTCTATAACGTAAGCAGAGAAGCAACCCAAGTGTACTGTCATTTCCACCCAAACCCGTTCCAAGTGTCTATTAACTCAATCTGTGTGAGATGACGTTAGCATGTGAGTTGTCTATTTTTTTGGTTTCCTGATCTATGCATCTGGATTCTCCAAAAATTCCATAAATCGAAGCCACAAGTCTTAGTAAGCCCTTGACCTTCTGATACAGGTGAGATTTTCCTTCCTACCACACTGCACAGCCCTTGTGTTGGAGGAAAAGCACTCTCTTCCTCCTTGCACTTCCTGGTGTGCTCCGACTTCTGAATATTCCTATTGCTCTTTTCTTACTGATGACTTTTATTGATTATCTCTGTGCTGTAGATGCCTTCAAGAACACCCTGGTTAGGTAAGTAGGTATCGTCTTATCTTCATTTCTTGGGTGGATAAACGAAGCACAAAGCAATAGGTACTTCACCTGAAATTTGAGGAGAACCTCAAAAATATCCAAGGAAAAAGCCTTTCCATGAGAAATTTCAGAGCAACACTTGTTGCAGCAAATTTATGACTAGATGAGGAGTATCTAGATCCTTATGCCCTGCTTTTACTCTTCCTCAGGTCCTTTCACTCGCTTGTACTTTGCCACCTGTAACAGCCAGTATGTTGTTGAACAGACGTAGCTCTAATTTATTTCCATTTCATGGTGATTGCTCTTTCCTCTAGGTGATACATTTTCCTGTTAGCAAGAGTTAACTAATATAAGTTATTGATTGCCCTGGTACAAGGTAAACAATACTCAAAAAGCTGAGGGTTTTTTGTGAGTTCCTCGTGTATCTTGGTGGCCTCTCTCTTTTTCTGGTCATCTTCTGCTCTCCGTAAATTTGGAACATAGCATGTGTTGTTCACTGCCCAGGTGATCTAGGCCAAGAGCAGACTCTGCTCGTGGGAATAAGTCTGAGATCGGAGAATATGTTATAGCCATCCCATTAATGAGCCAATCCCTGGCTCAAGGTCAGCAGAGCTTCAAGGCTCTGAGGAAGCAGCACTCCAATGACAGCAAAAGGCTCTTTGGCTACTAGCCCCTTGCTTTGTGGTGCTCCCTCTGGCTGATCCTTGTCTTGAAGGGAGAAGGTGAAAACCATCTTCCAGGCCAGACTGAGAAAGAGGTGGGGCCTTGAACTTGCTGGATCAAAAACATGAACAAGGAATGAATACTGTTAAAATAGCTTTACTTGTATTTTACTACTACTGCTACTAGTAGTATGTATCAAAAATGATCAGAGGGATGGAGGACAGGCTGAGAGAGTTGGGGTTGTTCAGCCTAGAGAAGAGAAGGCTCTAGGGAGACCTTAGTGGGGCCTTGGAGTGCTCAAAGGGGCTGACTAGAAAGCTGGGGAGGGGCTTTTTGTGACAGGACAAGGGGTGATGGGTTTAAACTAAAAGAGGGAGATTCAGACCAGAGAGAAGGAAGAAATTGTTTCTGCTGAGGGTGGTGAGAAACATATTGCCCCGAGAGGTGGGAGCAGCCCCATCGCTGGCCCCATGGCAGGTCAGGTTGGCCCTGGGGGCTCTGAGCCCCCTGCTCTGGGGAATGTATTAAAATGAGGGTGGTGAGACCCTGCCCCAGGTTGCCCTTAGGGGGGGGAGCAGCCCCATCGCTGGCCCCATGGCAGGTCAGGTTGGCCCTGGGGGCTCTGAGCCCCCTGCTCTGGGGGCAGATGTCCCTGCTCCCTGCAGGGGTTGGACTGGGGGAGCTTTGAGTGTCCTTTCAACCTTTTCTATGTCCTTTCCATGATTCTAGCATCCTGTGTGTGCAGTTGTCCATCAGGACAGAGTTTGGAAGGGAAATTTCCAAGAGCGAGGACAATCTGATAGGCAGATTCCCTGTGTTAGAGACTGGGCTGTCTCCTTTCATCATCTCCAGTAGCTCTAAGGGGAAAGGCCACATACCTGCAGCTGATGGGCCATCGCTCCTTCGGCCAGTACCACCGTTATTACTTCACAGTGGAGGAAAAAAATACAAGACCCATTGCTTCCGTTAAGACTCCATTGGTGAGGAGGCTTAATCGTTTAGGAAAGAGGAGAATGCTGGTAACTGAAATATCAAGATAGAAGATGAATGTTCCTTTTAGTGCTTCTAATGATGAGGAGAAGTGGGAACTGGTGTTTGGTTCACGGTCGCCTGCCAAACATTCTTTCCAGTTTGGATGGTTTCCATTTCTCTTTTTTAAGGTAGAGATTCCCTGGGCACTGGACTTTGCTTCAACCAAGCCTTTAGCAGCAGACAGGCAAGACAGGAGATGGGTCTGCAGAGATGGAGATGACACGTGGGTGGAGAAGCAAAGGAGAGCAAAGGGGGAGGCAGGCTGCTCTTGTGAAATCGAGGCTGAAAGGTGGCACGACAGCTTCCAGAAGAACTTGTCAAACCCTTTGGTAGAAAGATTTACTTCTTTCACTAAGATTGGAGAGTTTAGAGAAAAAAGCACACATGTGACTGATGGGTGGAAGCAGGGAGGGAATTCCAGGTGTCTGCCCAGCTGGAAAGGGCCTGAGGTGCAGGAGCTGTGGGGCTTGCCAGCATGCCCAGTCCTGACCCACCACCAAGATCATCCTTGATACACAACCTTGCTGAAACCTTTTCATTGCAACAGAGAGATGCTAAAGCTCAACGGCTTTCCCCCGCTCACATGCGCAGAGGTGAACGCCAGAGGAACACACAGCTCCTCTGGTATGTGCGGGAGGGAAGAGAGAAGATGACCATCCCCACCCTCTGCAGTAGGCCCTGCATTGTCTGAACGTGGGGTCTGAGTGGCAGAAGATCGTTTAGGTGTGCGTACCTCCATTCTTAAACTCCTATGTGGCCCTATTGTTTTGATTCATCCAAGATGAGCTTTGTTGCAGCTCCTTGGAGAAGGTACGTGTTGTGGCTGGGTCTTTCTCTAGGGTCTTGAGGTGACAAGATCTGTGCTTGGTGTCAGGTCTTTCCC
>NW_010406709.1:873-1201 GCF_000710305.1 Buceros rhinoceros silvestris | reverse complement strand
TTTCCCTACCATGATATTTCTTTGTGTCCTACTCCTGCTGTAAAGGCCATCTTGCCAGGTGTATATGGCGAATACACGCTTTAAGCTGGGTTTTTCTTTCAGATCTGAAGAGCACCATCTCTCCCAGTCCTGGGAAGGTGGGTTCATGGCTGGTGTGTGTGGAGATGTGTGAATGACAACGCGTCTGCTCGCTTCTACCAGAGGGTGCGTGTAGTCATTCGAAGTGCCTCATCTGTTTCCCCGAGCGCGGCAGTGCCTGTGGGGGGCTCTCACAGAGGTGGGATACCCCCTCCCCAGGTGCTGCTCTACCCGTAGTGGTTGTTGGCAA
>NW_010406709.1:0-693 GCF_000710305.1 Buceros rhinoceros silvestris | reverse complement strand
GGGGGGAGAACCAGCCGTACCTCATTGATTGCAGTTTATTAACATTAGGAAATTCACTGTCTGCAGAAGAAGTTGGTAATAATTAAGTGAGTTAATAAATAAGGAATGTGTGTGTACAGATTAGACAGTAAATAACTTACCGGCTTCTTGATTGCCCCGGCATTTTGCTTCTCTCTTGATACAAGGTGTGAAGCGGGGTGATGGTGGGCAGAGCGCCGGAGGGGGATTCTCCATCCTCACCTGAGGAAGGGCCAGTCCCAAACACCTTGGCTTTCCCTCGGGTGCTGGTGTGTGTCCCCAGGGGCAGGGCTGCTGTTTAATGCTTTTAGTGCCATTTTCCGACAAATGAGAGGTGTGTTTAAAAATAGCAGCAGCCCTTTGCGCTTGCCTTTTTTAAGGCATTTTTAAGAAAGAGCTGCGTCCCTTTGTTTGGGAGATGGGGGAAGACAACCTGTTCTTCCAGGTGCTCAGCAGCTCCTCTGGGGCCGTGGAAGGGCTGCTGGTGGCCCCTCTCCCCAGCTGCACGGGTTAACTGTCCCCTCTTTGCACTTTTGGTGGCAAGCGAGGTCGTTTCAGAGCTGTTTTGCCTGATGGGAGCTGGGAAAGGTGTGGTGCCTAAAGGAAATACCTCCCTTGGCCAGATAAACCCCGCATTTGTCAGCAAGACAATTCCCTTTTGTCTGTTTTTTGCTG
>NW_010406708.1:27496-38943 GCF_000710305.1 Buceros rhinoceros silvestris | reverse complement strand
ACCTGACCCTATTTTGACCAATTAAATGCGGGGTCAAAGTATGTGCAGGGAATAATTATATTGGACCAGAACTCAAAACAAGGAAGTTTCAGCTCAAACCAGGAAGTTTAACTCAAACCGGGACACTGACTATCTTACTAGCAGCAGTTGAGAAATTCTACTCATACTTTGGGCTGTTTTGCTGTGTGTGATGAAGTAATGGTTTTTCATGTCATTTGTTTGTTTTTGCATCTTGATTTTACCAATAAATGAAATTCATTTAACTTTTGGGAGCGTAAACAGCATGACACAGTAGATTTGAAGGCTCTCTCTTGTGTTCCTTCTCTGGGAATTTAATACCATTGAAAACCATACCAAATAGTGCTGGTTTATTTTAATTTAGATTAATTATTTTATGCTTTTTCTGCAATGTTAAGAATTATTTTTGCTGCTGGTTGGAACTTTAATGAGTGCATACTATTCCTAGCTTTTACTCCTTCTAGGATAAGATAGTTCTGGGCAACCGATAATTATAATTTTCAAACTAGATCGTGATCATTAGGAAGCTACAGGGTTTTCTCATGTCCAGGCTATCATGAGACATCCTATTTCCCTTCTCTTCTATTCCTAATCTTGGCACCCTAGTGAAAAATGGTGCTTGATGATCTGTGTGGTTTTTCAGAGATTCCAGAATTCCCATAAGGCTCTGGGATGTCTGGAAATAGGGGACGTAACTTGCATTTGTTAAGATTGTCAGTATGTCACATGCACATCCTATGGATCTGCACATCCTAAGTAAATGTAACCCAAAATGATTCATCTGGCAAGTAATAGTACATATTTCTCTGTGGGAAATGCTGAACTGAAATCTGGGATCTTATTTTCATCCCTATGCTTATAATCTTCAATACCAAGAATGCTATGCTGTTCCATTTGTTATTGAAACATTACAAGGAAAGTAGAACTAATGGGTTGGGAAAAGTAGCTTCCCTCAGGTTTTACAGTTTCCAAGCAAAAATTCATTAGAGCTGATCTAAAAATGAAAAAAAGTTTTTCAAGGCATTTATTGAAACTTCACCAAGTTTTATTATTTTTTTTAAACTTCCATATTCGGATTTGTTTTCAGTAAAGTTACAAATCTAGTAATAAATTTTTACAGAATTTTAAGTAGTTTCATACATGCTTAGTGCAAAATGGACTGTAATACAAATACAATTGGAATACTTTGGCCAGCTTTTTAAAAAATATTTTGGAAAGCAATTTTTTTTCAATTATGCAAGAAATTTTTATGGTCTCTGAAGAACATGAGGAAAAATATGCAAAAAATTTAAATGTGAAAGTGAATATCAAAATAAATCCTTTTGTGTAAGAGATGGAAAATCTTTTTATTCTGAGAACAAGATGTTCTTGAAGTAGGCAACTTGCTATTGTAACATAATAAAAGCCATTTATAAAAAAATTCTGACTTTGATAATTTCTTTAAAGGCAGTTGCTGTGTTAGTGAAGCAGCTGGTTACGCTGGATGTAGTGCTGTTGCTGCATGTGGAGAGTAATAGGGCAAAATGCTTTTTACCATCAAACTTATCTTGGTTTGCATCTGCTTTCTCATAAGTAATGGCCCAGTATGTAACTGGTAGTGTCAGCACTTAGATTTCAAAGCACTTTAAAGTGCCAGACTTGTGTTGTTTTCTTCTGTGATTAGTTCCTATCGGAGAGTAGAAAGTGGCCAACGTGATGAATTGAGAGTTGAACAGAAAGGCGATTACAGAAACTCTTGGATAAAGAGTGTGGTCAGGGAGGTTGAAAATAACTTGTTCAGCTGCTTCACTGCAAAAAATCTGGGCTGCAGTTCAGAAAACCTTCAGAGTGCAATCTGAAAGCATTAATCTTGCAAAAGCATTAGGAATTTGGTTTTTTACATATCATTATCAGGGTGATCATGCTGCTAGCCTTTTCCTCTGACATATCGTCAATTGTGACCCTTGTGGATGATACAAGTTCTGACAACAAAATAGAGGTGAAAAAGTATAGTCAATGTTGGTTTCTGGTTTTGTTTTAGGATTAATATAGGAGTTGAGAGTGCTAGAGTTTTTTCTCCAGTGACTCAGTGTAGCACAGGTGACAGTGGTGTGCCATGACCCAGATCTCAGCTGCCTTCTGGAGGGTGGAAGTACTGCTGAAGATTTCTGCAAGTGAATCCTAATTTACCTCTGGGGCAGTGGTTGCTTCTTTGTGTGAACTGTACACTGCGGCAGGATAAATCAGATTATCTGCTCCCACGGGCTTACCCCATGGCCCCTTCAGCACTTGAGGAGATGCCAGGGATAGGCTGGGAACAGGAGGTTTAGGTTAGAGTAGGACCTCTCCCTTTTGGGAGCAACCAGGGTTGCATCAGCTGAACTCAGCTGTGAAAGCGCAGAGTGAGGAGCCATGCTCTCTAAATGCCTGGGTATTGCTTTTCTCTGTGGTCTACTACTAAAGTGACAAAAAAGTTCCCTTTTTTCATTTAATTTGAGAGAGGAGATACCTATAGAATCTCTTAGTACCCTGAGAAGTATCACTGGACTTTAAAGATCAGCAAACAAGAGCTTCTGGTTGTGGATGTAAAGAAGGAACATTGTTATCAATGCCAGTCTCCTAAGCCACACCGTATTTTTTGCAGATGCATTCTTAAAAGCACTCTATGTGAGCTGGAGAATGTGCATGTGTTTCAAAATTTTAATCTTTTACTGAGGTAAGAAGTGTAAAGACAGGAGTTTTGGAAGATAGAGTGGGGATGAAGATAGAGCAGGGATGTTGAGGAAATGGAGGAGAATCAAGCTCTTACAGGGATGTCTGGTTGTGAGGGGACGAAATATGTCATTCTTTGAAAGGCTGTGCTTTTCTCTAGCTGATCCAAATGAACAAAACCCACTTCAGCTATACACCTTTTTTTAAAGGTAATAAAATAGCAGGATTTTATGCTGGCCAATTTGTTAGGCTGTGCTGATTTAACTGTTTTCTCCAGTTTTATGCCAGTGGTGTTTCCCATGAAGTTTGAAGGTTGAGGACCCCATTACCTGATGTTACCATGGGAAATGTGCTGTACAGAGAAAGATTTAGAGTTCAGTCCGCTTAGGTTTATCGAAAGTGTGGTTGAGAGATCATTTGGTCACAATCTTAATGTACTCATGTGAGGAGCAGAAATGTGGTAATACATAGCTTTTCCATCTACCAAACAGAAGTAAAATGAGAACCAACAACTTGAAGTCAGGCAAATTAGTTTGGAAATTAAGTACAGAATTTTAACAGGGAAGACAGTTAAACACTGGAACAAGTTACCAATAGTTGTGATGCGTTGGCAAACACTGGAAATACCATAATATTTATATATTAATTATTAAGATTGCAGGTCTTTCTGAAAGACACAGTCTGGTTTAGGAACCAGTGTTAACGTGAAGTAGAAGTTGATGCAGGGGAGCCTGTAATATTCAGGAGTTGCAATACTCTCATCTTTCCTTAAAGTCCAGGACTATTTGCAATGAAGTATGGTGGTTAACTTTTGCTCCTTTTGAATCTGGTTTAACCATTTTGAGAATTTTAAAGGTATTTCTACACGGCACAATATGGTACAGGTGTCCACATTGGCCCTGAACAAGCTAGGATGGATACTCTAAGCACCAAAGCTGTGCTAGCATGGCTTCCCACCAGGAAATGATATATCGTGCTTTTTAGCAGGGCTGAGATGCTTGTGTGCGATGCTTGGTGATCACAGCTGCTTGCTCACTCTTGACAAACTCCTACAGGCATGGAATCCTGGAAGTCCATGGGAATCCTGTGTAAAAAAAAAAAAAAAAAAAAAAAAACTTTCTGCAGTCTCCTTCTGCCTTCTCCCCACCTAGGAAGATACTAAATTCTACATTTTGTACCTATGAGTTGTATTCTCAAATTCTATGACTATGGATCACCTATTTATTATTATGAGATTCCTCTCCTCTCCCACCCCCCCTCCCCTTTTATTTCTTTATTTCTTACATGGATTCAATTTGAGAACAGGTAAATTCATGCAAGAAAATCTATCAGTTACTTAGATCAAGAAAGCATATTGGCCTTGGGAAACCTGTGATGTGAAAATAGTTGGAAGTAAACACATTAAGCCCTTATTCCTACTCTTTTCTAAACATGGAATTAGCTCCATGGAGAGCTAGGAGACAGGATACTGGACTGCTGAATTACCGGTCTGATCCCATATGGATTTTCTTATGTGTTCTAACAGTGTCTGTTTGATACTATTAAGTTCTGAGAAACCAAATCTTTAATGGTAGCTTATACTGTTACAAAGTGTGAACCTCTCAGAACAAATATATGCAAAATAATCTTTGCTTAAAATAAAGGAAAGAGAACTCTCAAAAAAACCTTAAAAAATTGATTAATTGTATCAGTGTTACCATACAATCAGTCTTAAATTGCTCTCAGGTTTATCATATCAGCTTAAAACTGGAGTGTGTATTGTGTTCGTGGAACTGCCGTTTTGAGTTGTTGGACAGATTTATAGTGCAGTTAATGCCTCTGCTCTTTAGATACGAGTTACCAGTGCTGGCAAAATAAATTTGAGAAACTGGCCTAGGTAACTGTAGATTACTTTCTAACTGTTGAAATGCCTTTTCCTGTCTTCTTTAGCTCTGAATGTTGTCAAACCACTTCATAGTATGGTATATGGATCATCTTTCTTATAGGCCTGTGACTTGCCAGTACATCTGACTGAGCTGCTTAGAGCCGTTGATTGATTCATTGCTAGAAAAGCGAAGGAATTAGAAATAAAATTGAATCACAAGGAAAAACGGACAATTAAGGCATTTTCTATTATGTAGACAAGGCAGAGCTGCCTGACTGGAGAATGTGCTGGAGTAGACCTTGAACTGAAGATCATAGCACTAAAAAGTCTGACCTGACAGCTAGCACCGTCTTGGGCTTTTCCACTTGATGACTAATGGCACATCAGCAGTATGCTGTGTACTATCTTAAAAATCAAATTAGCTGTTCTTGAAAGAAAACATACACGTTTTTCTGATTCTTTTTTTCTTCCTGATATGTGTCTCTAGAAGTTCATTAAACTTTTTTGTGTGCCTTATGAAAACAAAATGTGTATTATGAAAAGTAACACTTTGCTGCTGTATTTCTGACCAAAGGTATCTGATACTGTTAGATTCTAAGCAACTTAGCATGTAGTTGCAGTAAACTTCAAGGTATTTGGGTGTGGTGAAGCTTTATACTCCCATCAGATTAAAAATATTTTGCTTTCATTGTTAAGTTTCACAATGATCCCAGTTTGTTGCTTGATTAAAAGATGCTTAGATCACCTTCTGTACATACTGTGCTATGTAATTATTTATAAAGTAGATCACATATAAACTGCACAAGCATTGAGATTTAAAAATAGAAAATGTTGCTTCTAACTGCCACGTAAAACTTAAATAAGCAGCTTTAATGCACGTGACTGTTTTCTTGTTAAATTTTTTGTTTATCAGTTTTACTTTCTGAATAGCTGTGATTCATGACTTTATGATCTGGTTGTGCAGAGTTTTGTATCGGAGGAGGATTTCTTTACATGTGTCTTTTATTTTCAAGATCCGAGTTTTTACTGACTTCAGAATTGTTTCAGTTTGCAATGATAGGGTAAATTAATACTCAACAGAATCAATTTTTATTCTTGGTATTTGCTTAAAATAGTGGAAGATGTAAACACCCCTATAGTAAATATAAAAGCATCCTCTTTATTAATTTAGACTTTTAGGATAGTTTATCTTTCAGTGAAAATACAAGAGGGAAAAGTAGCTACATTCTAACACTCTTAATATTGTCACATATTTCATATATTCGATAAGTAGTACAAGAAAGAAATCACAAAGGCTGAAATTTTATTACTTTTTTCTTTTACAGTCAGTGGTGAAGACGGGGCGATTGCTGATTAGCCATGAGGCCCCCTTGACAGGAGGATTTGCATCTGAAATCAGTTCTACAGTTCAGGTACACAGGTTATTTGTATTTAAGTGTTCTGTGTGGCTGAATATGTTTACCCATAGAAAGAATACTTATTACTGCATCAGAAGTTGAGTTTTTCTTAATTCTTTGAGGTATTTTCTTTTACATTTTTATTAAATCACAGTTTTGTGGGTGCTCGCATTGCTGTATCTGAACAGCTGAGAAATGATGTATCTATCAGGCACTGTGTGTAGCATCTGCTAAGCTGGAAAATGTAGCTTTTACTGTAAAGCAGGGAGGATGCGCCATCAGATGCAAAGGAAAAATATTTTATGTATAGCCTGATTTTAATGTACTTTTTTTGCCTTTCTCACATTTTTATCCTCAAAGTGTCTTAAAAATATGTTCTAGGAATGTCGAAATCGAACACAGAAAAAGCTCCCAGCTGTAATACAGTGTAATGTGTTGTTATGCATTGTGTTTAGTGACCTCCTTAGGAAAACAGCCTGTGAGTGGTTCAGGTATAGCTGTGAGGCTCACACGTGTAGAGCTTGCATGCACAGAACAGCTCTGAAAGGCTGGGGTGTGCATCCGTATCAGTGCTCTAGAGCAATTGGCTTGAACTTTTTTGGAAGTCCTTTTGAGCTTTCTGATGTTTTATATTTGTACTTGCATACAGATTTCCCCCTTCACTTGATTTCCTTCGTATGCACAAGTGATACTGGTTTATAGAACCATCTAAATTAATTGTGTCCTTCACCATCTGGTTACTATTTTCTGATTATTCTATTCTTAGAGTAGTTAAATTAGAGAACTAGAGAGAAATGGGATTCTAAAAGTCACAAAATATAAACCATACAAGCAATAGTTAAAGCTTGGGAATTAGCCTTTTTGTAAGAAGAAATAGAGTTAATTGTTTTGGGAATGTAATTTTGAATTAAATAGGCATACAGAGTCAGAAAACTATTGTTTCTTGATCTTTGATACGATTTCCTTTAAAGAGTAATTGTATTAATTTTAATATAATTCTATGAGTTAATTCATTTTTTTCTACCAAAATTTTGTCACCATTAAGAACCAAATATTTATTGTCCTTCTAAGTAATTAGTACTTGACCCCCCTTCTTTTATAGGTAACCTCTTTGATTAAAACAGGTCTAGTAAAGTCATAAAACTGTGAGTGTTGAAAGTGAGCTTTGTTCAATTCTTGGAAAAATGTGGAAGGAAAAAAAATCAAACAAATCCCAAAACCCTTAACCAAAACGAGCCTGTCTTTTAGTATCTTGTGTTATTATTGACACTTGAGGAGAGAACAATTTTAAGCCATGCAGCAATCTCAATTTACTGGCATAACAAAGGAATGCATATGTGTTGGAGAAAAAAGTAAGTTGAAAAGAAAAAAAGCTTATCAGTAAGTAATATTGGAAGAGCATGGGATTCTCAATATACTGCTGAAACTACAAAGTGAGTTCTTAATCTCCTCAGCCCTCCACTAAGAAAAGTACTTACATGACTGATCCATCTTGGGATTCTTTTTCGTATCGGAGACAAATGTATCTTGACAAATATCTCTTACATATAAAACAAAGTTTTAAATGCTTTAGTAAAGGATTATTTATTTCTGTCAGTATTGAAAGCAAATATTTGTTTCATGATAGTAGCTCATAATTTTATATTCATATTTTTTAGGAAACTAGGATTTGTATCTTGAGAAATATTAGTTAATTTATCACACATGCTACCTCAATTAATTGGCATATAGCTATGGCATCGAATGGTGACTTTTTCATTTAAATTGGTTGGCTTGAACCAGTGTATTACCTGTATTGTCATTACTTTTTATAGGATTTTATCATCTGTACTAAAATTTTGATACAAGTTATTTTTAATATTCATAGTGCATAAGAGATTAGAATAATATTTACAAAGCATTACAACTTCTTAAAGAACAGTATTTCTTTAGGCGTAATAAAGACCTTGCCCTTTCTATTCCATTAAAACATTTGATCTCTAAATTGTCAAGTTAAGTCCACATGCCTAATACCACTGTGCTGTAAAAACAAAGGCGAAAAGTGAAATTCTCTTTTGCTGGATACAGTGCATATGGTGAATGCCAAAAAATGGGGGATTGCAGTTGGCTTTTGTTTCCTCTTACACATGGAAGTAATAAGACTTCAATAAAGTGAGTCCAGTTGGATTAGATGGTTAGTTTCCTTATTGTTATTCCATCTTTGCAGTGAGGTCTCTTATCATAGAAATAAGGTGAATAGACATACAGAGGTTATTTTAAAAATTAACTGTCACAAATGCTCCATGGTGATGGACACTTCAAGGAAAAGAGTATGAATGAAAATGATGGCTTTCGTGTATGAACTATAGGAGAAAGCAATACTGACCAGTTTTCTTTTTGCTTGTGAGAGATTAAAAGCAGCAATTTAAAGATTTAAAGTCTTTAAGATTTGTTCTCTGTCAGATATATGATATTTTAAAGGGGCACAATATTGCATTAAGTAGTCATTTACTCTGATTTCTCAACCATATAAAACTAACAGCAGGATGGAGTGGTGGTGTTAAAACCTACGTGATATGACTTTGCCCTTTGTAATGATGTTTCATATGTGATCTCAACGGGTATTCTGAAATGAGCAAGAGATGGTAGGATAAATTCAATACAGGTACAGTTAATAACTTCATATTGATTATAACCTGTATAAAAGCTTGTAAAACTGTCATGTTCAGCAGAGAAGGCACTCAACTTTTATTTAAGGCATATGGTTGGAGCACAGTTTGAGGAGCCTTGGAGAAGGACCCACTGAGATGTCAGTTCCGAAACAATGAGGCATTGGGTGTAGAAATCATCAGTACATTAATCACTTGTAGTATAAAAGAACATAAATGCAGTATTTTTGTCCCTGTTAAAAAAGAGAGAAACAATAGATAAAAGGCTCTTTACACACTGAGAGGGGTTGCTGCCTGCCAGCATTTGGGACATAAGGGATGCAGAAAGGAGCATTTTGGAATCATACAAGACTCATGGAATGTTTAGAGGAGGAACCAAAGGTGGGGAGAGATGAGGACCAAGGTGATTTGGGGAGGAATAGATGTGGGAAAATAGAGAGATAAGGGGATAAAAAGGACTCGTGCATATAAACAGGCTGGTCAGTATGATTGGCTATGCCCTGTGCATGATAAGCATGATGTGTCCTGTCTTCTCGTTAAACTCTATTTCAAGCTATTTTCCTGAGTGAGATTTTTTCTATTCTGTGTGCGTGTGTGTATATGGAGGTCTAAGTGCCAGCCACTGGAGCTAGAGCATGGGTCATGGGGGCCGGTGTCCCCCAGGGTGCTGGACTGGCAGCAGGTGAGTGTCAGTGTCTGTCACTAGCAAATACCAAGCTGGTCTAGCTGGGGGTAGGTTAAGTGAGCTAGGGGTGTGTGTGTGTGTGTGTGTGTATATATATATATATATATATGGAAGTGTGTGTCTCTGAGAGAGTCAGCTGGAGAAGGAACCAGGTTGTCCAAGCCAAGTTACTGGAGAGACTGTGGGGTCTGGTGTCATCTTAGAGACCTGTTGGTGTGAGTGATACAGCTGGGGAGATGGAGGATCCAGGGCAGGCTACTGGACAGATGTGTCAAAGCCCAGTTACTGCAGGGATCTGCAGTGTGCCTGTCTGTGTGGTGGTGTGTGAGCTGGGGTGGATGTCTGTCCCAGCAGCTCGAGTGGGGCTGTGAGTAGGGGCTTGCAGGTGCAGGTGCTGGCAAGTGGAGAGACCAAGGGTCTTGGTCTTAGGAATTTGTATCAGGGTAATGAAAATGCACGTTGTATTTTCCTATCTTTCGTTTACATTAATCTTGTTATCATTTTATTTTAATTAATTTGTAATGTTTTACCTTTTAAGTGCTACTGTTCCAGACCTACTTCTAGGTGAGGTTGACCAACCTGCATGTGTGTTTCTGTAATTAAGGCAATGTTTCTGAAATTAGGTTAAGTTCTAATCCATGGCTGTCTTTTGGTAGTGCCCCGTGGTAAAAAACTACCTTACAGAGCAGCAGCTTGCAATCCTTCTTCTCTACCATTCTTGTCGTATCAACAAAATGAAGATGATAGTGTGACACGGATTCAGAGGAGTGCAAGACTTATTAGGGGGCTGTGAAACAATAGACTCTACAAGGAAGAAAATGAACTCATTTGAGTGAACAACTAGTCCTTGATTTGAGAAGTCTTTCATCTTGCAACAGTTGATAATCCGTTTATCAGCTCTATTTGTAGCTGCCACTGTGTCATCTGTGTTCCAATTTAAGTTGCAATGTGTTGCTTTTTTCTTGCAAATGAAGGGGTTATTCTAGGTTGCTTTTACTGGGATGAGCTTTTGAGTGTAGCTGTATTGATCTCATTGTAGAAAAATGAGTTCCCTCTAAATGCAGCACTCCTGTGAGCCTGCAGTGTAAAGCGGGTAAGGAGTCCAAACATAAAGCTGTAATCCTGCAGTCACTGGCCGTCATCATTTGAAAGAGTGCTGTAGATAATAAAGGTTTTGCCTTCAACAATGAGTGGTTATTGAAAGGCTCATCTAGAACTAACTCAAAGGTCATCTTTTTTTCTTTAAGAAGTCATTACTGTAATCTTTTAATATTATCTCAAAATTATGTATCTTTTACTCTGGGATGCAATATATTAGAAAGCCAAACATACACTGAAGGTCTTATGAATCTTATTGTGGCCTAAGCAACATCTCAGAGTTGAAGAGAACTCTTAGATTCTGTTTTAGGAAGGACTTAGATGAAACTTTTTTCTTTCCTCCAAAAATTGGTGGCCTTTAGATACAAAATCTCAAATACTTACATTATTTACAAACAAAATATATTAGAAGGGATTTTGAAATTTGGGTGTGTCTGAAAATGTCATGACAATCTGTAGAATGCTGTCTGGTATTTCGTTAAAAACATCTTGAGTTGTACAATCTTGAGAGAAATTTCAGTTAAGCCTGAAACATACAGCTTTTTTTTTCCTAGAAGTGAATTTTTAAAGGTCACTAGTATAATACACAGTTCTTGCCATTTGCTGCTTTTATGTAGCTTCTGTGTATGATATCATGTGCACATAGTTTGAATATTAAGGGCTATTCAGCTTGATTTCTGGCAGATTTGGGTCCAATAAACAGCAACTTCTTGACAGCAAGACTTTGTCAGACTGTATTGGCATAGTGCAAGGTGTAATATTCTTTCTTGTTAATCAAGAGCAATGTCTCCTGTCTCTTATCCAAACTCTTTTACAAAACCTATGCTACTGTTCTGAGAAATTAAGGCAATTTGGTGGAGAATGTACTTAGAAGTTTGAAATTGAGAACAGAATTAAGATCACTGGGGAAATTTTTAGGTGGTTGTTGAAGATATGTGCCTATTGAGAAAGGATTAGGATGTGTGTACTGACTATTGGCTTGACTTTTTCATTTTCTGGGTTTTGGGGCTTTTACATCAAATATGTTGTACCATTTCCGCTTTTTT
>NW_010406708.1:0-27424 GCF_000710305.1 Buceros rhinoceros silvestris | reverse complement strand
CTTTCTATGGGACTAGATGTGGGAAGGTTGTGTGATGTGGTGGTTCATCATCATGGCTTGGCTTCTGTTTTCTGATAGGACTGAAATAAATGTAGGTAATTGGCACGTGCCATCTGATACTGATCTTGCAAATACTAGAAACGGTGTGTCGCAGGAGAGTCTTGGTGGTTTCTACCTATTCTCCACAAGTAATAGTTAAGTTACCAAAACCCAGAAAATTCTTACTAAATTTGAATGTTCTTATTTAAGAAATTAAAGATTTCACTTAGGAATTTTGATCTTTGTGTACATTGATAACATTATAGCAGCCAACACCATGAAAATATATGCTGTTATTAAAATACAAGAAATGCATGTGACTAAAGAAAGGTATTGCCTGACCTGTTAAAGATCATTGCTCTTTATAAAAATAACAAGTTGGCAGTGGTTTTTGTAGAGGGTTGCACAGATGTCAAAAGGAACATATTTCCTTAAATTCTTGAAAGAACAAATCAATTCTGGTTTTAACTGTGTTTTTCTATCTTAGTAGCGCAGTTTCTTTTCTTGTTGCCTGATAACTACTTTGTCCCTGGCATTTGGCTACACCTTGTGAAGATGTGAGGATCAGTGGATTTTGGGTCAGCTGCTAAAGAAACATACAGGTGATTAGAGCTCGGTCCTTGGGATTCCTTCCTGAGGACTCAGTGTGTTTCTCAGAGTTCCACAGGAGTTTGTCTTACAAAATCCTGACATTAATCAGGGGATAAGTCCCAGCAAATTCAACGAAATAACCTGTTTCTGAGGATTAAGTTACATGATCTTATTTTTTCAATTCTTCAGTTCTCTATCTAAAAATTGACTAAAATAACTTTTGTCTCTGAACTGCTGGTGGTTTAGCTATCCTCCTGCTGCTGCAAAATAAGTCCTAATCTCCAGTAAGTGGTGTGATTTCCTGCTAGTGTGTGACATTGGGAGAAACTATTAGATGAGCTATTTTTGTGAGAAGCATTTCAGGAAAAGGGAAAATAGGTATGTCTAGGAATGCTTTTCAAAGATTCAGGAGTTTCAGAGCAGTTTTATTCTAAAGCAGGTTACTGTAGAAAAAGATTTGCCACTTTGAACAACAACAGCAACAAAAACTTAATTATTTCAGCAGTATTGAAAGTTAAACAGAGCTAAGTCTGATATTGGACAAGAATTGTCTTTAATAACTATTATTTTACAGAGTCCTAATGAAAAAATTTCATCTTTCAAAAAAAATGCTTTCAGAATGTTTGAACTGAATAATTTTTTCATACTATTGCAGTAAGTGCCTTTAGAATTTAGGATGTTGACATATTCCAGACAGTCCTATTTGAGTTTCTCATGAGTTGAAGTTATTCCCAATGAAGTTCTCCATGGGTCTTTGTGGCACTTTGAGGAAGTGATTGCAATGCAGGACTCAATATTTGCAAGTCCAGGTTTGAGTTTCAGATCATGCATCATGTCTGTATCATACATGTGTCTGTACTTAGTGCAATAGGAACCAATTAGTAAGTCAAAGAGGTCTGTGGGGTTTATTTTTAAATTTTTGTGAATAACATTCAGTCTTGTGCTGGTGCCATTAAAAATCCAGTTTTAATGAACAGGCTGTTAACCTGTATTCAAGTCTCTGTCTTTATTGAAAGCAACGCCTCCGGTGTAATTGTTATTTGTTTACATTTAAATTATTTCATCCTCACAATATGTATTGAAGCAAGTTACCTTTTGAGCTGACCATTCAACTGAACTTACTTCTTAAGAAGCTGGAGCAATTAGAGGTACAAATTGTTAGAGCTACTTAATTATAAAAATGAAGGAAGTTTGAAGTAATTCTATATTCAGTTGGATAAATAATAAAAGAAGACCCAAACATGTTTTTCCAAGTTGTTTAGAAAAATGATTGAGCACAGGCCATCCTGGGCAGCTTTTCATAGGACTCAGACTTTTTTCTCTGAGTACTGTTTCATGGAATGTCTAAACAAAGATGATCTGGACTAAATGTAACAGGGACACCTAAGGCGGTGGCACACTAAAACATGCAAGTACAGAAGTATGGTTGTTCAGCTGACATAAGAAAATTATTAAATCTGAATTGGTGTTTTTAACTTTGCTTTGACACAGTCACAATAGGTGGTAAAATTGGGAGAGGTGAAACATTGACACACCGTAGTCCTTAATTTACTGTCCTATTTATATTTGCCACTTTCACACTCTTTGCTCATCTGGCAGAAATCACAAGTTACAAAAGTCTGGTTTTATAGATCACATCAGTTTCTGTCACTAGGAGTATGATCTAGGAAATGTTGGTATAGACTATAAAGAAAAGCTGAAATAAATCCAGGGAAGTAAATTCAAAGGGGCCAAAAATGTATAGTGTACATAAATACATAAATATAATATAAATACAAAATACTATAGAAAAAGAGCAGTGATTTGAAGGAAAAGAAAAACAAAACATAGAAATAAGCCAGAATAATGGAAAAAACAATGTTATTTCTCAAGGAGTTGGGAGTAGTAAAGGAAGTAACAATATAAAGTTGCCATTCAGTGACTTGAGTCAGAGGTTTACGAGAATATGTACCTTGTGAAGGTACAAGATGTACCTTTATGAAGATGTACCTTGTGTTTATGAAATATGAATATAGGCAGTTCAACAAACCCCCAATTTAAGATGCAGCATGAGCTAGAAGCAATTTTTGCTATGCAGTTCTGAAGTCTTGTCTAGTATTGAATGGCATCAGCGTATTTTGGTAAGCAATGTGGAAAGTAAAAGTGAATGGACAAAATGTTACAAAACCAAGATTTCTCAAAGAAAAGCTGTATTATTCAGCAATAAAGACTGAAGTTTATATACTATAAAAAAAGTTAAAAAGCAAGATTTGCCAGTGATACTGAAAAGTTCAGTAAAATCAACATAAAACCCCCTTTCATAGAAGGAATTTGACTTATGCGTTTAATGTGAGTCTTTTATACTAATTATCAAAAGAAGAGTTATTCTGCATCTTAAAGGGCTTTCTAAAGACCTCGGGTACAGCAATAAACATTTGAGATTTTCTGTTTTCTTTTGTAAATAGAAGAATTTGTGTCTTGTTCTCCACTGTGTGCCCCCTGCTAGACATTTGTCCCTCCTTGCCACCGTGCCTGCACAGCACCTGAGCCTTGCAAGCCCAGCTGTAGGGATGTGGTAGTTGAGCTTGTCTGGCAGAGGTGGTATTTTTCTGAACCTGTACCAGTTTTAGAAGGGAACCAAAAATCTAACAAGCAATGCCTGTTCACACGATGGTGCCTGTGCTTCCTCCATGCTGACTTTTTGAAGCCAAGATTGTTCTGGATGTTACACTGAAGTCTCTTATACATTTTGACTCACTGTGTGGAGGTTTCTTAGTTTTCATCTTGTCTCATGTTCTGTCACCTATGACCCATACGGAAGTCTTGTTTTAAAACTGTAAGAAATACAGCAGATGATGAATAGACTGATAAGAATTTTTGTTTGATTTTATTGTGTCATAAAGTCCAATTTACTCATGAGACTTATGCATGCCTATTTTATTCTTGGTGGACGTAGGGAGGAACAAATTTCTCTAAAATGCAAAGAGAAAATCATTATGATAGTGGCCTGTGTTATCAGTTCAGGCTACAAGGGTGTGTTGTGCTCTTCTAGGTTGGGATAAATTCAGCACTGAGAAGAGAAAAATGATTTAATGAATTGAATATAGCCAAATATTAAATGAGACACACAGTAATCGGTCTGTACTATGTAAAACCTCCCAAATACATTTCTTAAAACAAGCAAACAACCTCCAAATCCTAAAATAACATTTAAGTTGGAAAATGAAGTGTTCAAATTTTTATAAAATCCGCTTCAAAATGCACTTTCTGAAGTTGTAAACACAGTGTTTACATGTCAAATTAGTCCAGTCTCTAGACGTAACAAAAATCAAAATGTCTTATTGATCTGCAGCTCAGCATGAAGTCTCTTCAGTTTCTGTGAAACACTTCGCGAAAAGGTGTGTGCGGGAGTGGACACATGTGCTGAGAGATGTCCCAGCTGTGGGGTTACTCATGCACACGCGCTCCGTTTGGTTTTGGGGAGTCTCATTCCCTGCATGAGAGGGAACACAAACCAGTGCCCTGCCTTCAGGTGGTGTTTCAGACAGCCACTTGTGGTACATCCTTCTGATGGCAGATGATTAACTCAAGCTTGAATCCTACTGGCACGGATTTGGATTATTACTACACAGTGACAGTGTGCCCTGCTTAGCTTTGGGCCTGTCCTGTCTAAAAATTACGGTTTTGAGCTTTTCCCGTGCACTGTGGGAGTATCTTCACCGCTAGCAGCAGCTAAATCTGTTTGGTTTTGGTTTTATTTATTTTTTTTTCTCTAGGGAGGTGGGTGCAAGAATGAGGCAGGAGCTTGGCAGTTATAGGCCATGAAAGGAAAGGGACACTAAGCGCTGTCTCATAAATCTTCAATAAGTGAGAGATCAAGGCCACCAGTAAGGTTTTGAGAGGCTTTTCCCAGTGCATGGTAATAGACACCTGCCCTCTTGGAGTATGCTACACCCCCCAGCTCTGCTGCTGTGGGACCACAGTTCCCAGATGGAAAGGGTGGGTAGGATGACAGGAGTGTGCCAGTACTGGACAGCTCGGAGTGGATGGGGCAGGGAGAGCTCAAGACAGCGATTGACTCAAGACTGCCTGCTTCTTCATTCAAACATTTGTGGCAGGCAGAACCCAGCAAGATCAGGCACATTTAAGGAAAGCATTCAACTGAGGAAAGAATATTTTCAAAGCTTGGCATTAACTTGAAAATAAGTAACTCTATAGAAGGTATACAAGTAATACTTCTGTCACTGAAGCAAAATAACCCTTTCCTGTCCCATTTTCAGCTGTGCTCTCTGTTAGGCAGAGGGCAGCATTTCTTCAGGTGACAGCAAGCTCCATTTGTCTTCTGTCTGAACAGGTTTTCCTGCATTGGAGGGGTAGGCAAGTGTGCAGCCCAGTACTTTTTCATTTGTTATGCAAATTCTTCAGGATCACAAGGAGTTTATCCCAGTACAATACCAAGTGATAAAGTGGCAGAATACACTAGAGTCATTGTAGTTCAATGAAATCAAAAGTTTTGGCTACTGAACAAGTTCAGTGTTGGCTTCACCTTAGTCAGTCGAGTGTATAACGTATGCTCTCAGTGTATTTACTGAGGACATTTTTTCCATGTTCTGATATTTAACTTGGCATGCAAATGTTCATGTGCATGAGGCTGAACTCCAGTATCATTGTACTGCTGCTGCATCCATGTTGATTCACTGTGATTTCTAACTTTGAACAATGTTTGGCCTTCCATACACTAATTTTGAAAAAGACCAGAAACATGATCACTGAGGCAGAATTTAAATTTTCTCTACACTGTGCAGTCCCTCACTTTTTGCCTTTTTTTTTCTATTAGAAGTTGTTCTTCTAGAGGAAGGAAATGTTTTGTTTTGACTTACTGTAAAGTACAGTTTACATTTACAATTTTAATTCAAACTGCTTTGATTAGAACTATCTTGTGATTCTAACATTGCATTTCTGATAGCCCGTGGAGCTGATAGAAATAGAAGGTTTGCTCCAAATAATGAGGAACACAAAAAACCTTCCATGGACTGCGTATCATGTTTTCTGGTCTGTGATGTGGTGATGTTTTTCCATTTTTGTTACTAATACCATATGAGATTTCAGTAACATCAGCAATTTCAACATCTAGGTAAAACATAACTAACAGTGATTTAGTAGGACATTGAAACTATGAACTTTTCTACAGCAATTTGAGGTAAATGTTGAAGCTGTTCCTGAGCAGGCCTTTATATTGTACCATGTCAATTTGCCAACTTGCGCTTAATTCAAATTAATATTAAAAAATCCCTTCCATTTTAGTAGGCTTTTACAGTGTTTTGAAACTCTGACTCTAGGATGTTGAAGATGATCTGTGGCAGGACTCTAGAATAAGGCAACTCTGCAAAGTAATAACTCAAGGATATTTAACTTCTCTTCTGCTTGAAAACCTAACAATACTGTGTTTAACTTGCTTTATTTTGTTTGGCTTTATTGTTTCTTCTGAATGAGTTAGGGGTCACTTTAGAACGCCAAGTGGAGCTTTGGAAAGTGGTTTATGATGGTGTGTGCAGGAGTCCCCTGTAAAAGCGTGGTAATAACTTTTCTTCCAATTTCCAGTGCTTTAGAACTATAAAAACTGGGTGATTGAAGTCACTCAACCTTTGGCATCATTCTCGAAACACTTCAATGGAATGCTCGAATCCTTTACTAGCCACAGGTATAGCAACTTGATACGTACTAAGGCACTCTGGCAAGCCATGATAAAGAATAATGTGGTATTTTTTAGTTGTACTGCATGTCATATTTACTTTTCTGGAGCAGACACTCAGTAGCTTGTCTTATTTACTAAAAAATTTACTTTGGGTTGGTTTGGGGTTGTAGACTGTTGATTCATGAGAGCATATTGTTTTGTTTTTCCTTGGCTTTTAATATTTTGAAATGGCCATTAGAAGTGGTCTGGCTAGACCATCAGTTTAGAGCAACAGACATAGCTCAGAGTAGTATGTGTGGAGAAGTCTGTGGCATATAAAAACCTAGGCAGAATAGAAGAAAAATATATAGTACAAAATGGAGAAAAATCTATGCTTGCATGGTAATGGCTTGAAGATTTCAAATGCTATATATAAGGTATGTTGCTTTTTACTTACAAGTTGAATTAATACATAGAAGGCCTGTAAAACAGTGTTTATTTATTGATGTTCTGTGTACATACACAAGATAAAATTGTATCAGTTCAATGCTGAATGTATTCATAGGAGAGGATGTAAAAAGAACCTCTTGAACTCTTCTGTGCTTTTCCAGAGTGCCATCAATTTTATACTGTTGCTGTTGGCTACATTAAGATCTTTAATACAGAACAGAAAATGGAGGTTGCAGTTTCACTGCCCTAAAAAACTCATCTAGCAGCTTCTGTCATGTCCTTGAAGGGAACTAACTGCCTGCTTTCCCTCAGGACAGACAGAGTTTGTCAGTGCCCAAACATCACCTGGCTTGAAGTCTCAAATCTGGACATATGATTGTAGCATAAGTTATGACAGTGCTGAGTTTCTGTGTGATAGTTTAGATAGGCACAGAGGAATAGTCTTTTGGAACAGTCTTTTGGAACAGTCTTTTTTGTCCAATAGTCTTTTTGAATGTAAGTGGACGCATGCTCATCACTGGGAGAGAGCCCAGAATGTCCCTCCTTTCTGTCGCCTTATCTGTAACAGTGCTTTAGACTGCTGGTGAAAGGTCCATTACATACTCTTAAGACCATCATAGGAGTGAATATGAGTTACTATCCTAGTTGTAGACATGATTCATATGCGATATAAAGGCAGTGCCTGGGAAGCTTTATGCAGTTGTACTGTGTTTGCTGTCGAAGTGGGAGTTTTGAAAGGTAGCTTTAAGAAAAGAGCAATAGCAGGACAGGCATCTGCCTGCATCCCACTGGAAATGTTTGTAACTGTTCCCATGCTTAACAGTGAACATCTAAGGACGAAATGAAGCTAGAAGCACACATAGCACAAATCATTCTACTGACAGTTGTCTCCTAAGTAGCAAAAATTGATGAGTATTTGATGTTATGAGATGTTATGATGACTGAGTTAGGCAGGACGATCTGCTTCCACTGTACAAAACATCAAAGTGGTCATTTTCTAAAATGACCCTTCAAAACTGAAAATGCTTTTCTACAAAGAGCCAAACCCATGTTTTATTAAACCTGTATATGGAAGCTTCTAACTCTGGAAAAGTTGATACTTTTAGCTGGAATTGTTCCTAAGATACATTGGCTTGGAAATAGTATTTTGCCCCCGTCATAACTGAAAAAGCTGAAGCAAGCGGAGTTCTGATCACCCAGCTGTGTTTTGCTGAAGCACTAAGCTCAGATGACTAGCAGTGCAGTAACTTTGATGTCTGAGGAGTACAGGTATCTTCTTGGATGGAAGTTAGAAGCAGGAGATAGAAGTGTTTTGCTCTCTCCCATCACTTGGTGAGAAAGTACCACTTCTCCTGTACATTTTAAAGAAAGTGCTCTCTTAGATTCAGGCTATTGCAGACTAGGAAGGAATATAGATAAAATGTGGCTATTTACTAAAGGTAGCATTAAAAAAACCCCTAACTCTTAGGAAGGTGGGTGGTAGGAAATACAGGCTGCTGAGATTTCAGAACCATTGTCTGGATACTGTATTCTCTCTCCTCACGTGTCTCTGGCACTACAAGCTTGGCTCTAAATTCACAAGAGAAAATCTAGGCCCAGGCGATGAAGTCAGTGGAATTAAGATTTCATTCTGGTGGTTTTTTTTTTTTACTATTCCATTTCTTTTACAAGTCAGCGCATGGAAGGGATGTTTGGCCCTAAGCATCACCTGTTAATTTTTTTTCTTTAATTGATTGCACGTGTGTAGAATTGGAGAGCTTGAGTTCTTTACAGTGCTTTGCCTTTTTGTTTCTCCTTTTGTTCAACTGATGAACATAGGCAGATGAGTAACCTTGCGATAAGTAAATCCCTGAAAAGTGCAGTGGCTTTGGGCAAATAAAATTCCAAGAAATGTACTCCAGTATTACAGTGTTCTAAATAATACTATCAATATATTATAAAAAGTGAATGTCACTGAGTCTTCTAGAAAAGAAATGTCTCACGTTTTTTGCTCTCTTCTAGTTTTGTTGATTTTGGCAATCTTATATCAGAATCTTATATGGCTTTGTACTTTATAATATATGCATAACCAGAGTTTATTGTGTATTAGGAGAGATAAATGAAGCTGTTTATCAGCCAGCTGAGTAAATTTGTAACCTTACAAATCTTTACAAGCATCAGTCTGTCCATTTTAGGTAAGCTATATTAAGCAATATGTTGTGCATTTTTTGAGAAGCCTCAAGTTTCCTCACCACAAGTATTAATTTCAAAATTTCACCTGTGCCACATCAAAAGGTAAAAGCAGCAGTAAAGAGGGCATCCTGGTTTTGAATTACATGCAAAATGTAGGACAGTCATTGTCCATTAGTCCCTCAAAAATGCAAGTTAGACACTCTTAGAAGAGTGTCTGGTCTTGCTAGAAGTTATGCAAGGCAATGCAGTGCATTTATGGGCAACACACAACCCTCTAAAATAGGCCACAGTTACAGTGGGTGTGCTGTGGAGAATCAGAAAAGGTATTTTTTTTAACTGTTGATCTTAAATGTTATTTGTGAGACTATGCAATTTTCCTTTATTCAGTCCTTTTCTTATATAGCTTTCTTTTAAAAGGGGTCTGATTTTTTTCTTTATGTGGAACATGTAGTAAGACATCTGTATTTGCTTACCTAAATACATGACCTGACTTAAAAAAAACCCAGCACCTGTCCTGAAGCTTACTGAAACACTCCTGCTGGCCTCTTTCTCTTAGAACTTCTCATTAATGAAAAACTGCATGATTATTTGGTATCTGAAAAAGATAATCTAAGTATCTCCCAGTTCTCTACTTTAAAGTTGGTATTCCATAAATCATCTGCTTAACAAATAAGAGAAAAAGGACATATTCAGAGTGCTATTTTTTCATAGGAGAATGCTGAAAGAAAAAAGAAAGAAACGTCACAACTTAATGCCAGTGAGATGAGTAACTGCTATTTATCTGTATTTAAGTTTTTCTGTCCAAGGAAAACTGAACCCCTGAGATCAAGTCATTAGTTAACTTTGACAGAGCCGACTTAAACTCTTTGAAGAAGCTTTTCGTGAAATGATTAGCAAGATGTCTTTTGTCAGAGTTAAGGATTTTGTGCAATTTCTTTCCACTCAAAACTGTATGACTGAAAAAGAGTCATAGGTTTTGTGTGCACTTATTTATGGGTTTGAGAACATCTTTTTTTTTTATTTAGAGCATTTTAAAAATAAGAAATTTTTAAAAATGTGTTGTTTCAAAGTTTCTTTTAATGTGGATTGTAGTTTTGGGAGTAGTTTTATCGGTTTTTTTTCTGAGACAGCAGTACTCTCAGGGTTAACAGTGGTGCGTTTCACGGCTTACAAATTAAAAGATAATTTTTGCCTTCCCAGGAACAGAGATTGATACTTGGCTTGCACTTGTATTATGCGAATAAGTACAGTAATCTGTTATGCTAATATAGTGAGAATTTCTTTTGAAATAAGAATAAAATTAACATTTGGAATAAAAATGACTTTTAATCTCCTTCTCTCTGATTTATTTCCTCATCTGTGGGCTGAACTTGCCCCAGAGCAAGCATTATTTATAGATGGAATGGCTTGTGAAAAAGGATAGCTGCAAATTAGTGCAAACTGTGTTTCAGGCATTTTTCTGTAATTATTTTCACCTGTCAGGGATGCGTACCTTTTAATTACTTAACTTGTAGAAAGTTGTCTGATTTCTGTGATGTGAGTACAAAATTTTGACCTATGGTTAAAAACATTTTTCAGGTATTTATTTAGATAAAAGATGCACATGCAATAATCTCTACCATGCACGCTATTTATTGGACAGTGGAATATCCACTATAACAACCAATAATGGGGTTTTTTTGTGTTAAACTAATCATGTATTTTGCATTTCGTGTGTACGAACAGTCTAATAAAAATAAGCAATAATAACTGAAGCTCCACTCTGATCCCATGGCGAAGCTATTACTCATTACTGCTGCTTCTGAACACCTCAGCTAAAGACACTCTAGTTGGTATAATAAAATTAGCTGCTAGTAATTTCATGGGAAATACCACGTACCAGTTTTAAAGTGGAATACAGAATTAAAGTGGTACATGCTAGAGTTGTTCTATGAAAACTCTTGAAACTTTTATAGCCAAAGAACTTCATATCATAAAAGCAAATTTCTTGTCTGAGTCTGCTATTTGAATTAAAGAAGGAAAAATCTGCTATTGAAACTTGAGTTCCAGGGCTAGTAATTGAACACTATCATCAGAATAAAATGTATTTCTAAGAATACAAACATGTATTGTGAAAGCGTATCTCTTCCATAATCTGACTGTAGCCTGGTAGCTAAATTAAATTACAGAATATCTTACATAAAACAGTTTTACAGTGTTAAATAAAATGGAATTTTTGTTTGTCATTGGAGTTTGCAGGCTACACAGTTTTATAATTACATGGGTAGTTTTTGTTTAATCAGCCCTTAAAATATTAATTAAGTCTAGATTTTATACTATTAAAAATAATTCTTCCTAAGTGACGTTTTAAAAGTATTTTCTGGAAAAAAAAAACCAAACCTGCCTGGCTGCATATGTTCCAGTGTTTTACTGTGGGATGTAGTTCTGTGTACCGTTGGTCCTGCTCTGAGCCATTAGCTGAGAGTTCTCCTAAAAGTGCAGTGCAGACCACTTACACCCGTGAGTGTAACACTGCTTTATCTGACTTGAAAAGCCCTTTGTGATACTAAAAATGTGTGGCCATTGTGAGATCCCAGTCCTCTGTTTGTGTGCTAACAGGTATTATGCCAGCTTGTCTTACGGTTACACTCACTGCCTTACAAGTTATCTGGCGCTTTAAAAAATGAGAGGTTTGAGTGCTAATTACTGACCTTGTGTAATGTAAATCTTAAATCCAATCCTGCTTCTGCAATAGTTAAGGCTGAGTAGCAGTGAGAGACATATAAATCGTGCCAGTGATGGCAGTGTTTCAAAACAAGGCTGAGGTCAGTCATGAAATATGTGAGGGCCTATGTATAGGTTACTTCTATTCTTGATTGAATGTGACAACACTAATTTCACAGCCAGGATCATAGCAAAAGTAAACACTTAAAATACTGCTTTGGAATGGTCAGGAAGAAAGACTGAAAAGCTCTAAAAACCCGAGATAATATTAGGAAGAGCTGTTGTTTCATGGTTTACTGAATGTGCAGATCGTTTTGCTGGTGGCACATTATTCAGTTGTAGTGACTGCATTAAATACACATTTCCTTCTTGCTTTCCCCACAAGCAAAGGGAGGAAAGCCTCTTCAGATAGCTGTAAGTTTATTCAATCCATGTGTAATATATCCATAGGGAATTATATGAAGCATCTGCTTGAGAGGGAAAGTACAACCTGAACAGCTGCCAATGATGAGACAAAGGGTGTTCAAGTATCAAAACACCCTGAATCCTTCTTCCATCAAGACTCGTGTCCTCTGTTACAAATCCACTGGCTAGAATGGAGTCACAGTGGATATTAAGCTTACAAGTGTGTTAACTTGAATAGAGCATAATAGCATCAATTTGACAAACCCCAAAGGTAGCATCTTCTTCATCCCCTTGATATCTGTTGAGGGCTAGAAGGAAATGCCCTGGTTTTCTTTAAGAACTGTCGTTTACACCCACTTCAAATGCTGAGCCCTAACAATTTGCTTGGAAATAGCTACGTTGTGCAATAGCTTTATTCCTTGTAACTGACAGTGTACATGCAAAGGCATAAAGGCAGATTCCTGGATGTATTCCAGACAGCCCCACCACTTAAGAGACTTACATGTTCATCATTTATTTCCTCAGTCAGTTGCAAAATTTAATAATCTGTGTTCGCTTTTGATTTTGCCATGACCTATTAACAGTAAGTGTATTTAAAACACAAAGCAGTTGAGGAAGATGGCTGGTATAAAGAGTTCTCAAATTACTATTAATTTTGGCTTTATCACAGGAGAAGTGATAACAAGCAATCATATTGCAACATGCCTTTTTTTTTCTCCTCCTCTGAATGAAGTGGTAATGTTTGTGCTTTCTGCAACCTTAAGGTACACAAATTGGAATTAAAAAGAATGGGGAAATATGGCTGCAGATTTCACTGGCAATTTCCAAGTTTGAAAATAGACTGTGAAGTAAATACTGGTTTGATGTGCTTCCAAAATGCAAGAATTCATCTTATTTTTTTTTAGCTGTAAAAAGATTCCTCAATTTTTTGGGAAGGTTTTGTTCTTCCTAAGATTTCCATTGGATTGAGTTACATGAATGATGAAGGACTGCTGGTATACTTCAATCATGGAAGTCATTGCATTAAGCTTCTTACAGAAGTGATTATTTTCCTCTATATTTTGACAAAACTTTAATTTTTTCCTACTTTTTGTTATCTAAAAAAAGTTTGTTGAAGATATGTGGAAGCATGCTGCCTTCCTACTCTTATGATTGTGCTTGTGAAAACTGCAGGTTTAGGGTAGCTATCCTGCCATGGTGTCATATCTGTGTTCAGTGCTAAAGATTATTGAATTACTCCTATATAGTTTCTTTGGGACTAAAAGGGATGCGTTTGTGCTACTGTTCTTCTGGGCCATTTTCCCCACTTCGTCATTTGCACTTGGCAATGGGAGCTGCAGCTTTTTAGAAAATCATTAACAGATCTTGAGGGGATTTTCAAAACCACGGCTATTCTTCCTTCCATTTTTGTGTGCCTTGGGGATGGGCACGAGAGGCAAATAATGGCTCTTGATTAACAGAGACATGCATCATCTTGTAGTCTGTGTTTATGGGTTTTAAATTACAATATATTGAAGTTCAGGGGTGTTACATTAGCAGAAGGCATGAACATTTGCTACCTTTCTCGTGCAACGCCTTGGACTGTGCCAACCTTGGCAAAGTGTTAATTAGGGAAAGCGGGGCAACGAGGGCTTAGAACTATCTCAGTTCTCACAGTACATCTGTATCTGCTGTTTTAAAAAGACTTCAGATCGTAAAAGCTTTTTGCAAAAGGTTGTCTGATAAACCTACAGTACTGATGTCAGTGACTACGCAACCAGCCTTTCTAGTTTACTTTGCACTTCCCCATATATAATGCAAACAGATAGCTAATGACTGGGTAAATACAATGGGAATGTACTTTGTGCACTGTGTTCTGAGCTTGAGTGTTTTGGTCTTCATTTTGTTTGCCTATTTTTATATTCTTTCACCAGCGCATTTGTAATGATGGAATATTACAGAGTTCCTAGTACAGTACAGAGGAATAACACAAGGAATGTATTGTGCTCACTCTTTTTAAATCTGAAATCCTTGCTGATGCCAATTATTTTTGGCTTTTATTCTTTTGAACTAATATAGTATGAACAGGGGTTATGTGTTACAAATCTTTAGCAAAAGAGTCTTCATTCAAAGCAAAAAAAAAAAAATCAGACGAAAATTTATCTGCCAGACTTTGGCATATTCATTTTCTCTTCCTACCTTTTTAACTTTTTTTAAATGAAAATCCATGAGAAGTTTGAATGTGTGAAAGAAATGACAGTGAGAGCTGAGGAAAAAGTTACTAGCTGAAAACTACTAGTTGCAGTATTGACCCACAAGGGTTACATTTGAGTCACGTAGGGAGTAAGATTTATAAAACCATGGAAGACATTGAAAGCAAAGCCTTTAAATGAGGCTGATCTTGGACTTGCTAACACATCTCAGTATGCCATTGCAAGTACTCGCTGCTGCCTGGTGTGCAGCTTGCTGCTCAGCAGGATTCCTGACTCCTTTTCCACAGAGCTGCTTTCTAGCCAGCTGCACCCAGCTTGCACTGGTGCACAGCGTGCTTGGTGCTGGGTGCAGGACTTGAGGTGGGTGCAAGCTTCATGAGGTGCCTGTAATCTGTTTCTCTGGCTGCTGAGGCACCACTGAATAGCTGCTCCATGTTGCAAGTTACCTAGTTCAGTGTCACCTTCAGTCTTGCTGAGAGCGTGTTCCATCCCATCATCAAGACTGTTAACAAAGATGTTGATGAATGTTGAACCCTGAGGAACATGTCTAGTGGCCAGGTGCCAATTGGATTTTGTCCTGCAAATCACTATCCTTCAAGCCTGACTGATCCAGCTGGTTTTCCACCCGTGCTCACTTTTTCATCCTGTGTTTTACCAGCTTGACTAAAGGGAGATTATGGGAGGCTGTTTAGCCTTGCTGAAGTCCTGGTAAAACAGTATCTGCTGTTCTTTCTTTGTCCATTAAGTGTGGCATCTCATCTTAGAAGGCTATCAGGTTGATCAGGCAAGATTTGACCTTGTTAAATTCACTTTGGTCATTCCCAAATGACTCGTGGACCTTGCTGTTCTTGTACATAGTGATGAGGATGGTTTGTTCCATCTTTCTAGGAACTTGATGTTAGGCTGACTGGTTTACAGTTGCAGAATTAAGTTTCTGTAGATCCTTCTTCTTGCCCTGCCTAAAAATGTGAATTAATTATGTTGCTATGCAGATCATGTCCCTGCTGTGCCTTGTTCCTGCAATCGTACTGGATTTGAGGAAGCAATCAGCTATTACACATTTTTATCTGGTACCAGAGAGTCCCTCTTAGGAAAGAAAAAAAAATCAACCCTGTATCAGCCACCTGATTTAGTTTAAAGGTTGTGATGGATTTTGTTTATGGAGTACCCAGTGGCCTGAATGGAATGGATTGGCAGAAGTGCATGGGCTAGTCTGTTCTTACATAACTAATTTTCCTAATTAATTTAGAATATTATGGTGAAAGAAAGGAAAACTAATAACATTTCTCAACCCCCCTCTCCCCCCCCAGAAAAAAAAAGCCAACAGAAAACAAAACCAAACACACACGTACACACACACTCCAAACCCTAGTGCCTAGCAGTGACCAGTTGTGTCAGTATGAAAAGCTGCAGTGACCATGTGAGTCTGGAATGCTTTTGCTTGCTACTTACTGTGGTAACATTTCTCTCTGCCAAAATCACCTCTCCTCTGGGCTGTCAAGCCCAATCGCCATCGAACAGGTCAATTTGGGGTTTGTTTGAACGTTCTCCTTACATACATAAGGTTCAAGCAGTGAAGTTTAAGATATTAGGAAAAGATAAGCCAAATGAATATTTTATTGTTTCTAAGAGCAGAAGGATATTTATTTTGGAAGTTCTGTAGGCTTTGTATCCCGAAGGGATGCATGGTCTTCAGCATCAGATTCCTCTGAAGGATTTTTGCGTTACATTCCTTTGCAACAGCTGGAATTGGCCTCAAAGTTGATAAATGGAACACTTCTCTGAAGAAAATTTGGAAAAATTTCTCTGCTAGATTCCTGTTATATATTGCTGGCTCATTTAGATAAAACTAAACTTTAATTTGGAAAGTTTGGAAGCCCATGAAGTGTTTGTGTGGGAATAATTAGCATCAAAAGCTCAGTGTTGCAGCCTGGATATTCATCTGTTATCTGGGATTACTTGTACATATTTCTCCTAACCACTTCACTGATGCTTGATGAGCCTTGACTGCTGTTGGCAAACAACTTCCACTTTGTCTCTTTTTGGTGTCAAACAGATTCTGTGGACTTTCAGTGCTCAAATCCATTTTATATCTGTGGTTGTTGGAAGCTGTCTGCATGAAACATAGTTCTTTATGGGGCAATGGACTAGATGTTCTGAAAAACACTTCATATCAACACACTGTCAAGTTATACGGCTATGCTACATAATTAAGAAATCTGCTTTTATTTTTTCCTACTCTCTTTTAAATGTATCTTTCTTACTTTCGTTTTTGCCTTTTTTCAAATTCAGCACTATTCTCTTATTCTAGCAGCTCTTTCAAATGTTCTTGGAAGGTAAGCTCTCATATGGCCTTGTTTACTAGAAAATATTTTAAAATTATGTTGGGAAAACTAAACGTAGAATGCAGGATGTGTCCCCTAAATTCATGTAACTTATCTCCAGTGTAATCCAATAAAAATGTCAGCAATTGAAAATAAGTTCTTTAAACTTTTGATTGTTGTACAAAGCTTGCTAGCTGCACTTAGAAATGATAACAGCGTATGACCTCTATAGCTGAGCTCAGAGGTGAGTCAATGTGATTGGTGTATTTCCTCATTTTGCATTTCTTTAAAAAAATGGAAATAAAGTTGTTTAATAACATTCAAAATGAATGTTGAATGATTACATTTGAGAGTATTTTATATTCATACACTAGATATCCCTGTGCTTAAGTGTGAATGTTCTCAAAAGTCAAGTGTGCTACTTGGATAATTGAATATTAGCTGATAGTTTGTAGTTGTATTGTGGACAGTTGGTTTCTTAATACTAGCCACTTTGTCAGAGTTTTAATTGATTAAGGATGGATTTGTCCCATCTATTTTTTTTTATAGCAGGTGATACAGACTTTTGCAGAGAATAGCTCATCCTGTTCTAAAATAGACTGACATATGCAGAGGGTGTATAATCTCTGCTTTGTGTGTCTTATTTCCTATATAAGAACTTTGATACTAGGTTAGTTAAGATGCCTGACAAGCTGAAGTTGTGGAGAAGTCCCACCTTTAAGAGAGATAACAGACAGCTCAAGTAAACAAACAGCACAGAACAAACCACTTAATTCACAAAAGATAATTTACAAATTCTGTGTCTGGTAAGAATTACATGCTGAAAAAATCTGATTTTGAGTAAGAAGTGCTAATGTCATCTATTCAGGAGAATTCATAAACATTTTAAAGACAGCACATTGTTTTCAGAAGTGTTTTGCTCTGTTTTATTGTTGAAAGGAGACATGGTAATAGTAAATTATTTGTAATTAACACTTGGAAACACTCAGGTTTGTCAATTTAGAGTTGACCAGTTTATCTCCACAGCAGACATTCATGGCCAGATAAAGGACGACTGTTGGGCTATTTCAAAGGACAGTTGTTTACTTAGGATACTCAGTATTTTTAATGAGGTAATGAATGGATTTAGAACTGAAATTAACGTCCTTAACTCTGAAAAACAGGTGAGGAGAAGATTAGCTTTAAAATGTAGAAGCAGTTAAGAATTTTGCACTAAGAGCAATATTTAATGGTAGTATGACGTGAGCTATATGTAATGTGAGGAACCTATTAATAAAACGCAAATGAAGCAGAAGGAGCAGCTATCCTTTAAATATATATAAACCTTTGAATATATCTACGTACCTCTAGATTGCTGTAAAATAAGGACCCACAGTTATGAATCTCAGTGATGCAAAATGTTCTCATGTATTTTTGGGGTGTGAATAGGTATTTATGGGACCGAAATCCAGGCAGAATTACTACTTAATCTACCATAGTGTCTTTAACAGTTACACCCTGCACGATCTAGCAAAATATCGTTTCCTAAGTGTCTTGCAGCCTTAGTTTTATATGCTTACAGCTCACTGGCCTATAAGAGCACCTTGCAGTGATGTCTGTGAAAAGCAGGAATTAAAGGCCAAAGATAACCTTTTTTTTCCTAAAGATGATGCAAAACCAGCCCCTTACCCTACAATAGCAAGTATTCATTGGGAATTTTGTAAGCAAAATCCAACTACATTTTCAAATCCCAGCCTTAAGTAATTCTCACAGAAGGGATAGCATACCCTTTCACACATTACTTGGTTGATGAATTACAGTTTTGAAATAATTAATGAAGAATAAGCAGTAGGGTTTTTACACAGTGCAGTTGAGAAATGTGGGGATTAAAAGGCCTTTTGAAAATAAATTTAATGATAATTATCTCTAATTATAATACCAGAAGTTGAAGTAGGTCTGTCAGAAATAGTACTCTTAGTGTAATGCTATAGACAAAATGACACTTTACAAAATGAAAGTGAGCAGCCACTGCTTGAAATCTTGAAATATTAACAACATGAGCTTGATCAGTCTGGTACATTAGCCAGATGGCTGAGTTTTCAGATATCCTGAAACAGGGACTTTAAAATCTGAATTTCTGTGTAAAGTGGTTACTCTAATTGGGATTCTCTGACTAATATTACTGGGATATTATTGGAGTTGAGAGTGGAGTCCAAAAGGAGAACTAAGTTCAGGAGTGTTTGCAAAGTTCAGAATTCATAAGGAGAAAAGGAGGGACACGTAATCAAGATGATACTCTTGAAGAGGAATGGTGACATTAATTCTGGAGGAGAAGCATATGAAACACAATAAAATAAATATGTGGTTGAAGCTATGCTGTAAAACTGGCCCTGCCCTTGACTTAACTAGCTTTGGTAATTGTGTAGACTTGAGAGGATTACATACATGAAGATATTAACAAATGGTGTTTAGAAATGGAAGAGGACTATACTGGGAAAATATATTATATTGTTGAGAGGTATTCTTCCATGTCCATTATACTTTTTTACAAATATTTTGTTACGCGGTGTTGGGTTTTTTTATACTTGTTTAAATATATTGACACTTTCCTGGACTTCTGAATTTTTTTTTTCTTCATTGAGAAACACAGTTTCTGGAGAACAAGCTTAAGAATAAACCATTCTTGATTAAAACTGTAAAGGCTGTTCTTAATTTTTTGCTCAGTTTCTTAAGATCCAAATAGCTCTGTGTGTGTCGGATTTTACAAGTGAACAGACTTCAACAGATTTAAGAATGATCTTTTGTATCTGAATTTTTGAAAATCAAGGAATATGCAACAATTTGCACTGCAAATGATGTTGGTGGTTTGATTTGATCGTACACTGTAGCCCCTAACTACACAGTTTGCTGGAAAAGCTGATGCAGACTCAGCAGAACAAAATGTTTGAACTGTTTTCAATTCCGTAGCTGGAAAATGGTGAGCAACCCATTACTCATGTTTCTCCTGCAAGTCTTCATCCTTGAATATTCAGGAGAGGAAACTTCTCAGCTCAGGAGTACTAGAAGTTTATAGCAAGAGAGTTGAAAACTAGGTTTTTTGTCTGCAAAACATGGGTCTTTATATTTTCATAGAATCATCGAATGCTTTGAGTTGGAAGGGACCTCAACCTTTTAAAACTGAGTGAGGCCAGAGCTGTTAATCCAAGATAGACTCACTTATTTCATCTAGGCACTGAGCGATGCCATAAAATGGTTGGAGTGCTGGAGCCAGCATCTGACCCTAGAGAAGTGGGAAAAGATTTGATCTTCGATATAAGCCAAATTTGTTAAAGGTACTGCTGTGCAGATAAGCATGCTGATAGTCAAGAGTGTTATAAACTGTTGAACATTTCAATACCACAGAAGTATTTTTATACTTTCCTGTTACACTGTGCTTTTTTTTGGCATGTGGGAGTTTTTTGTACTGGTTCTTTGCAGTACTTTGGCTGGATACTTTTTAGGTATTCCTCAGTGGCTCCTTTGATTTAAGACATGGTCTATGGTGACATCTACCAGCATGTATTGATTTATTGCTCTGTGTGAAAACTAGATACCATTACTTCACTATGAAAACAACTGTCAGGATGACTAGGGCTCGTGGTAGTTGTGTACGCTCTGTGTGTAGTTCTGTATGTTCTTTATGGCTTGAAGAACTTAAATTTGGGCTTGATAATTTTTTATAAAAATGGGACTTAATATTTGATTTAATTGTTTCTTGCCTGGCCATTTGCCTGGGCCAGATTAACTGAAGAGGTGGGGAAGTTTAGTTGCCGTAAGTTCCCTCTGCCGTTGCAAAGCAGAAGTCTCGGTCCCGAAGAGCTCCCAGGGACTGCTTTGCCCCTTGGGGGAGGGGAGCTGGTTTTGTCCTCAAATTGTGAGGAGAAGTTTTCAGACAACTAGCTTAAACCAGATGCTAGGTCTAAAATAGCAGACTGAGGTTAGAAACTGCCTGCTCTAATGGACTGATTTCAGACATTTTGTTGACAAAACAGTTTTAAATTAAATATTTTACTGTCCAAAGTGCATTTTGAAATTCTTTCAGGCAATACTCAGCTGTGGTTGCTGCCATTTCCCTTTGGGTAATACAGTAACAGAAAATTATTCGGTGGCTTCTGGGTAACAAATACTGCTTTTAGTTATCTTAAACCTGCCAGACTGGGGGTGCAGTGCTTGTTGACTTCAGGGACTGAATTATGTCGCTGAAGGTTGGAAGACACATGCTGTACCACCCCTGCCTGCTCAGTGGAGAGGAGGAGTCTCTCCACAGGGGAGGTGGCAGATGTCCCCTTAGCTGTGGGCGGCTCCAGCTGTGGGGAGTTTTGACAGTCACTGTGGTGGTGCATTGCGTTCCTCAAATGTGTCCTGAGTGATGTGGGGGGTTTGACTCGGGAAGTGGCTTGCCTAGAGAAGTCATTTGGCACTTGAATTCAGAAATAAATGTGGAACAAGGCACACAGAATTTATTTTATTGAAGCAAACTTGTGATGAATGAAATACGCTACCGTCACTTTTCTAAGCCCAGATTTCTTTTTACTTCCACACCAGCGGCTGAAGCACACCAGTTGCTGTATTCAAATCAATTAATTACGATAAATATAAAGCAAAATCAGCAGTCTGAGCTTTTACAGTTTGGGACCACGTATCACAGAAACAGGCATATTTGTCAGTGTGGATGCCTATCTTCCTCTATGGCAAAAATACCCATGGAGCTGAACTGGAGTCCTGCCCTGGGACACAAAAGCCAAACCAGAGAGTTGTTTTACACGTGAAATGTTTCTTGCTTTAAATCCACAGTTTAGTGGGCTGTACCATGTTTCATCAGTAAAATCAGTAAAAATAAGACAGTTTAGTGCATTAGTGTGTTTTGTACTGTTCCTTTCACAAGAAAATGCAGACTTAACCCTATGTGTTGTTTATTTCTGTCATCTCTCACTGAGGAGTGAGAGTTTTAAGAAAATATAGAAAGGAAAGCATTTCACAGATCGCAGGACTAGAGTTGTTATTTCCCTATGCAGTATTAACCTTTTTTAACAATTTTGAGCCAGCCCTTTTGTTTACATAGCAGAAAGAATTTGCAATGGTAATTAGTGAAAGAGAGAATGAAAGAATTCAGGGTGTCTTTCTATATAAATACTAGTAACAATTATGATACATATTCCAGAGAAAATGTATGGTGTTGTTATTACCTCAGATAGTATGTGTCTTTGCACAGCTTGACACTAAAAGATAAATTACCTCTAAATCTCTGTATGCGTACGAGTATATTTGCAAAATATCACCATTTTGAATAAGTATTTTTAAAGCTTTATTTTCTATAAACACAGCATATGATGGTTGCAATTTCAGTTAATTGCTTCCATGTGCTCTGATTTGTAGTAGCACATTGCCTTTAAAATCTGAAAGCCTTTCTCGTGTCTATTTCATAGCATGAGATTTTATGGTAGATTGTGGAACATAAATACAGAACTTAAAGGACTGTAATTTTAAATATATTATTTCTGTACTAAATCGATCTGTTTATCATTTATCACTTTTTAACAGGTTTTTAAATTTAATTCTAAATACCAGAAAAATGTTGAACATATTAGCATTAGCTGTTCAGAAAAACACATAATTGCTGATTAAAAAAATACACCGATCAGTACATTATAAACCTGAAACCTCAGTTTTCCTTATGTAAAAATTGTTATATTAATCATAGTATTGTATCTGGACCTCTGTATGGTTTGGGGTTTTATATTTTTTAAAATTCTTTTTCACAACTAGGATTTTCCTTTCTACAACTCTTCATAGTTTTTACAGTCAAGGACAGTTTTGAATAATCCAATGGAAACTTCATGGAGCTACATTTTTACTTTTGCCAAATAATATTAATGTAGTGCAAAAAATACATTAGGGTATAATATTATAATTACAAAAATACACAAACTGTAAAATGAAGTGCAGTCACCTTATTTTGAAACAGTTTACTGAATGTAAATTGTCTCCTAGTGAAGCTGAAACAGTCTAGTTCTGTGTGCTTTGTAATTTGAACTCAGTATATAAAATCTTTGGAGTAATATATGTGTGAATGCATTGTCTTAACATTCAGTTTTTATAATATAATTGACATGAATCATGAAACCTCAGACCTAAGATGTTCCGTCAGGGAGGCAGAAATACTGGTAACAGTGAAATCCAAAAAGCATACAAGAAACAGCTTTTGGGTTTATGAGTCCAAAGACAACGCACGTGGTGTTCCTGCAAAAACTTAAGGGGAAAAAAAAACCCCAAACCATCAGAAAAACCCACTCCTTAAATCCTGCATTATAATGTGAAATCCCCATGCTTTTGTTGGACAGCTGAAACAGATGAATCCTAAAGTATTTTAAGATTGGCTGCTGCTCTGAATGCAGTCAAACTTACTGTTCAACATTGTCACAGGAAAGAAGTTATCTGCAAGCCCAAGTTTTGGTAATTAAATCCTGGAAGGCCCCTTGGGTGGCTAGAATTGACTGGTGTTGAATTCAAGAGAAACAAGCATCGCATTTCATTTGTGAAATACTCAAGTAGAAATACAATGTCTCTTTGCCTAACATAGCTTAAATATTTTTCTTTAAGATGAACTGTAAAAGATGTGCAGACTCATATTTGAGCATGTCTGTAAGTCATGGCTAGATCCAAAGCAGCAGTGGTAGAGAAAGAAGTTGGTAGACGTAAATTGTGGAGAACCTGAAGGAGGAATGACCATCCAATTCCACTGTTTTGGAGCTGCTAGTATTTAATCCCTGTAAACCTATTATTTCAATCAGGCAGGAAGCTAATTACATGCAATACTTTCATTCTTTAGCAAAAAAGATAAATTGCCTCTATTTTAGGACTGGCTGTGGATTTTTTGACAAAATACTGTTCTGCCAGAAAACGCAAGCATCAGATCTTTCTGCAGGTTTACCAGGCTGTTTGTGAGGAGTAGTTCTGTCTTTCCAGATAGAACTTGTGACAAACTCAATGTTCTTGATTGAAAGATTGTATTGTATTATATGTCTTGATTGTATTATATGTCCTGGGCTGTTTCTCTGTTTTGCATTTGTAGTCATTGGATAAAATGTACGTATGAGCAGAAATAGCTGCCATCCCTGAGGTGAGCACCCTGGCCACAGGGCAGAAATGCTACGGTTGTGCTCATTTTGCAGTTTGGTGGTGCTGCAGCTTTTGTGGTGCCACAAGGAGAATGCTCCTCTTTCCAATTTTACCCCTCTCTGTAGCTAGTTACTAGGGTCTTTCTGTATTCATGTCAGCACTTCAAAAACTAGTCTTTCTGTAGCAAACAGGGTGGTCTTTCTTCTTTGTTTGTTTTTATTTGTTTGTTGCAGATTAGCTGCAGCTACTCTACCTGGGCATTAGGTTTCAAACGTGAGATTGTCACTGAACTGGCCATCACCAAGCAACCATGAAAAAAATGTGTCTGCAAGCTGCTTTCTCTGGTTAATGTAGCATCACTCACTAGCCTCACCCAGAGCACAATTCCCTATCAGATTTGGGCTGCAGAGCATTTAGATTGTGGGTTCTGAGCAGGAGTGGCTGTGGAACAGGGAGGCACCAGTAGAATGGGAACGGTTCTTTGAACGGAGAGAAGCAGAGCTTTCAGTCACTGTACAACCTGTAATACAGGCGACATGCAGGTGTCTCAGATATGCTGAGTGCTCTGGAGATGGAGAACCTGTGTAATATTTCCCTAAGGTGCTCAAAACCTTTTTTGAACCTGGGTTTCCAGAATTGGAATTATATGCTAATAAATACATTGATGGAATTATGCCATATTCAGTCCCAAAGGGTAGAAAGGAGAGAAACTGTTACAGCTCATACTTCGGAAGACAACACATATTGCTATGTGTTGAGTCAGCAAATTGTTCCCATTTATTCAGAATGCTTCAAATAAGCAATTTATCTTGAAAATGTATTGAGAATGCTTCAGATGAACAAGGAACCTGCTAAGTAATACAGAAGCAGCAATCCACTGGTATTAAAAACTGAAATTGCATCATCAGTGTTGCATTTCCATTTCAAAAATTTTCCTTCAGAGGAATCTTCCTTGGTTAAACCAAAATTGAGAAATCTAATTTCTTTTGAGACAAAATCCTCTAATTTTTATGTATTTAATCACTGTCTATATTCAGAATACTAAGAAAATGATTTCTTATATATAAATAAGAGTGACAGGATTAAGTGACTAAATGTGAATGTTACTGTTTTTCAAAAGTTACAAATATTTTTTTACTATCCTTTAATAATAGAAGTTTTCTGGTTTAGCTTTGAATAGGAAGATCTGAACTCTCATTTTCATATGGAGTTTTGAGCTACTGGACAGAAACATCTGTTTCTAAATACTACATGAAACATTATATACAGGTTTAGAAGTACAATGTTATGAGTGTAGATCAGTGTAATCCTGATCTACACTTATAATCATTTAATATAATTATAACCAGTGGGTTAACCTAAAACATGTTGAAATTAATTTATAGGAGCAACTTCAGAAGCTGCCAGGTCACCTAATGAAAGGCATTTTGGTTTTTTTATAATGCGTTTGATTACCTGCAATGTTAATTCACCCTTAAAGCTGGATATTATAGCAGCTTTGAATTCCAGCAGGTACTCAAGAAACTTGGAAGATCTAAAGACCTTTCACCATCTGTGTAGTGTCAACATATTCAGTGTCCTGTATTATACGTCCATAAAGATTTTACCTCCTTTGGCAGCTGGTAAGGGCTGAAAAGAGAGGGAAATATGAATGGATTTTTAAAGTAACATTGTTGCTTTTACTGTTATCAATGGACACTCTCACTAGGTAATGCAGATTTTGTATTGGTCCAGTTTGGTATATTGTGTTTATGTGTGAGCATCTCATATCTGAGAATAGTATTAAAGTTTTGACTTGGTTTTAGGTTTAGTATGAAATATTTCAGGGGTTTTCAGTTAAGTCAATTCACTCCCAAAAGCACAGTAAATCCTAAACAGCTTATAGCTTTATTCCTCTGTTCAGATTTATTAGTGGTCCATTACCTTAGTCTGCAGTTTACTTAAAGCCACTCACGCCCTCTGAAATGACCCATTCTGAAGGACAAACTCAGAATAAAGGGGAAAAAAGCCTGGCTTAATACTTTTGTTTCTGTTCTCAGAGAAGCTGACAAACCTAACATGATATGTAACAGCACAGAGAAGAGTATTTAAACACTGGTTAGAGGTGAGAAATTCAGATACATATTTCATATTCCCATTTTTGAGGGGGAAAATCAGTCAGAAGTCTTGAAAAGAGCTGTTTTAAGATGCAAACAGCGATCACTTAGAAAAGTTACATCTAATAAGTACGAAAGCCTTCAAGAATGTTTGACTATTGGAAACTACTGCACACAATAAGAAAACTGCAAAGCAGCAACTTGAACTTCAGCATGCTTTGGTCACCACGCTACAGTAAACCTCAGCTGTTGCTTTGTTTGGTCAGGGGGTCTTCTAGGCTGAAGTTGTTTATTAACCACTAAAAGCTAAGCTTTTCTTTCTCTATATAATTCGTGGTGACCCCTAAAATAAGTAGAAATATCTTGAAAAATGATACACTGTTCAGAGAAAGCTGCTTAAACCTCAATTTTTGTAGGACATTCAAAATAATTGATTTTATGATGGATAGGAAACTATGCAGCCAACAAACCCCATGATTTTTGGAGTATCCTTGAATTCGTAGCAGATACAAACCATGAAAATAATGTGTTACACATGAGCTTTATTTCTGTGGCTTTTTTTCTTTTTTTAACCAACCACCAAATAAGACATTTGAGAGCACATTTCTTGATCAAGGCACTTGAAGCTGGATCTTCAGTGATATGAAGCCATGCCTGCAGGATTCTTTCTTATAGTTGTTAGCAGAATTGGTTGACCGTATTTCTACTGGCTGACATGTAAAAAATGCAGAATTAATATAGTCACCAAATACAGAGAGAAAAGCCCTATGACTTCTGTACCTGCTGTTTTTTTCTCAGCACTGGTTTTCCATCTTCATAGGTCTGGATTCCCTCCTAAAAGCATTTTCTGCGGTTATTTTATTCTATTAAAAATTTTTATTAGGCTGATATTTTCTGAAATTAATTTGTTACCAAATTTGCTGGGCTTTATATAGCAAGTTTTGTCAGATTAACCTGCCAGATTAGTTCCTGACATTATAAAATCTTGACTGTACAAGAACAGCAGGGTAAATGATGAGGAGATCATAGTATGTTGGACTCAAAAATGTTACCAAGTTGTAAAAGGCTGCTCGTAGCATTTCATAACTCTTGGTTAGATGTTATCACTTCCTTTAGTCTCTTAGTTACAAAAATTAGGATTTGTGAGTCAAAAGTTTGGACTGCTGCATTGGGTGGCTATAAACTCTTCAGAGGTGATAGACCAGGAAGGGGAGGTGGCGAAGTGGCCCTGTATGTTAGGGAGTGTTTTGACTGTGTTGAGCATAATGATGGTGATGATAGGGTTGATTGTTTATGGGTAAGAATCAGGGGGAAGGTAGATGGAATGGTAGGAGTCTCTAATAGACCACCCAACCAGGATGAAGAGGCAGACAAAATGTTCTATGAGCAGTTAGGAGAAGTCCCATCATCACTATCACTTGTTTGATGGGGGACTTCAGCTCAGCAGATATCTGATGGAAGTACAATACACTAGAGAGGAAACAGTCCAGGTTTCTGGATTGTGTGGAAGACAACTTCCTGACGCAGCTGGTGAGGGAGTCAACTAGGGAATGCTCTGTGCTGGACTTGTTGTTCGTGAACAAAGAAGGACTTGTGGGTGATGCAAAGGTTGGAGGACAGCTTGGCCACAGATCATGAGATTATAGAGTTTTCAATTCTTAA
>NW_010406707.1:23065-23357 GCF_000710305.1 Buceros rhinoceros silvestris | reverse complement strand
AGCCGGCCCGGCCCGGCCCGGGGGCAGCGTACAGCATCGCTACAGCCGCTGGGGTGAGGGTTCCCGGGAGATAACGCTGCGTTTTATAACGTGCGGAGAGAAGTTACAACCGTTCTAAAAAAAAGCCTATTGGGGGGTTTGTCTAGAGTTGGGTTTTTTTTGAAGGATCTCTGTCTGGCGAACGCTTCCAGAGACGCTGCAAAAGCGGAACGTCCCTCTAGTTTCCTTCCCTATAGTTAAAAGTGGAATCCAGCAGCCATCTGTTGTTAGGGACTGTCAAAAGAGGATGTGC
>NW_010406707.1:10020-22888 GCF_000710305.1 Buceros rhinoceros silvestris | reverse complement strand
GAAAGGTCTAGAATTCAGCCGCTGCTCGGAGAGAATCGCTGTGTGAGGACTCGCCCCGTGGCTCTCAGACACATGGCAAGTACGGGAGTTTTCCCCTTTCAGCTGCCTGCCTGTTCCTGCTGTTCCATAACCTTGGCTTTTTGAGCTCCAGGCTGGTGGTCGTTGCTGAATGGCTGTTCTGGTGACCTCAGGGAAGGATGAGATACTCGGAGTGCTTCTAGAGCGCTGATAAAGGCTCGTGGCTCACGCCTTTATGACCTGGGTGAAAAAAGGGGAAGCACAGGAGTTCTTCCAGAGGAAGCTGAGGCACCTTTTCCACGTGGTGCTTTGGTCATATCCTCGTCTGGTCGTATGGTTGTCTTTTGTTACGGATTTTTCAAAGGGCGAGTGCAGGAAAGAGATGGTTGGGGTCATTTGGGTGAGGGGTGGGTCCAGCAGGGTTCTGTGCAGGGTGTGAGCGGGTGCTGTTCGACATGGTGCCACACAGGCCGCGGTACCACAGCTGGGGCATGGCAGCAGCCTGGGGACTGCGGTGGTGTGCTGCCCTTCGGGAGAGCGGCTGCATCTCCAACTCAGTTCGCTGGGTCTGAATCTCCAGAAGTGTGATGGGTTTCCACGTTTGTTTGTGCTTGTCAAAAGCAGGGGACAGAAGGGTGAGATTTTCTGATGATACTGATGCTTTCTGAGGTTTCAGTCCAAGTTCCCACTTGGAGAGTGCAGATACTTGCCATTTTTGGTACCACACTTCGACTGATGATTCCAGTGGTGTTAGTGTTGCACTTGCTGTTCCATCTATCGCTTACTCGGAGCCCTCCTCCGCAGGCTGATGGGCAGCACTGGGGGGGAGTGGGGAGGGGGCAGCTCCTGGGAGATTCTTCTCTCCAGAAACGCTCCAGCTGACGGAGCTGCCCGTCTGCCGGCTCAGCACGGGGTTCCTCTCGGCAGTAATGGTGCTGTCAACACGAGCCCTTCACCCCTCACGGCGTGTGTGGAGGCTGCTGGCCGCTGCCCGTCGTGTGTCGCCGTCCGAGGCAGGGTGGAAAGCTTGCCTCAGCAGAGGCTCTTCCGCTGCACTGGCTCTGCTGGCTTCCTCGCGGTTCGTAACCCGCGTACGAGATAGCGAGCGCTTTCCTATGGCGGTCAGAGGCGCAGTGAGCGTGTTTATCACCCGCGGCACGTGCTGCGTGTGGCTTTTACTGCAGCAGGGCTGGAAGAACTGCCATTTCGTGATGCCCTTTTTGATGCACAGAGTCATCTCCCACTTTTCGGTAACAGCAAATGTCTGCCTTCCCCAGTGGAACAGTCGCCCCAGCCCGTACGTTTTTGTTGTTAAACATGGGTGGTGAGCTGTGTTTTTGCTTTGCCTCTGGATGCTTTTATCAGGACAAGGTTAGCTTTGTACGTAGCAGAGATAAACAGGTTTCAGGAGGGTCGCTCACGTAATTGCCTTTTTTGCAGTATTCTAAAATAAACTGTTCCAGACTGTCGTTGTTGTCCTTCAGTGGAAGTATTGTTCCTAAGGTAACTCAGTAATGCATTATGGATTTGGGGACTCATTTGAGTCATTTGTGGGGAAACCGCTTTCCGATCTTATAAGCCCTTAAAAATTCCTAGATATCATACATCAAATCTGCAAAACGAAACCAGCATGTGGAGCGGGGAGTTAGGGTGCTAACTGGGGAGGTTGCTTTTGTAGTAGAAAAAATGTCTGTGATGGCATGTTTAATGGGTACAGCAGAAGTACCCAGCAGTTTAATACCCTCATGAAATGTCAGGGTGGAGCGGGGAGTTAGGGTGCTAACTGGGGAGGTTGCTTTTGTAGTAGAAAAAATGTCTGTGATGGCATGTTTAATGGGTACAGCAGAAGTACCCAGCAGTTTAATACCCTCATGAAATGTCATGGTGGCTGCCGCTGCCGGGCGTCCCGTGCAGCCTGTTTACGGTTGTGCTGCAGGGGAGCGCTCATGTTTCGTGGCGGCTGCGAGGGACGGCTGAACGTGGGGATTAACAGTACTCAGCCCAGAGGGAGAGCGCTGCATCAGCCCCGAGCACCGCACACAGCGCTGAGCCCCGCGGAGCTGCTGGCACGGTCCCTGGCGTGGCTTTGGCCCCTGGCAGCTGTGTTGGCTGCGGCACCGCTGGCGGGACGGTGCCAGCCTGGCTGTTTTGATGCTGTCCCCGGGGTTTGGGGTGCTGCTCCGGACGAGAGCTGTGCTGCGCTACCTGGCGGCAGGGTCCTGGCCGCTTCTGTTGATCGTGGACACGCGCTCCGAGGGTCTGCCCCATCGCCACGCTGCTGCTGGTGTCCCCTGTCTCGGGTGGGCCGGTGCTGGGAGCCGTGCCCCGGGCTGAACGGGATTGCAGTTGCTAGCAGCAGGGCTGCCCGGCACCTGCGGCATCCCTCGTCTCTGCTCGGGGGAGCTCCAGCTCGAACCAGAGAGGGAGGGCGTCAGCAAAGGGGCGGCACTGGACGAGCAGCAGGCAGGCAGGCCTCATCCCAGTGCCACCCAGTACAACCAGGGTTGTGGGGAGCTGGTTAAGCGAGGGAACGAACTGGGTAGCAGAGTCCTGTACAGGGCTCAGCAGACGGACACCAGGAAGAAGTTACATAGATACTTTGACATCAACTGTTTCCTCTCGGAAGGCTGCAGGAGGAGAAGGCAGGGAGAAAGGGAGCAAGGTCCTGGGAGAGCGTGGGGTTCGCAGGGTGACAGGGAAGAGCAAGGGCAGTGTAAATGATGGTCAGAGCTGGGCTGTGCTGGGCAGGCTGGAAGTGAGAGGAAACTGGGGAGAATGGCGACCAGGGAGGACAGAGAGCAGCCAGGAGTAAAAGGAGAGACCAGGGGAAGCAGGTCGGTGTATCCTGGGTGTGTGGAAGCACTTGTTCCCGCCTTAGCTCACCAGAAACTTATTTTTCAGGTTCTCATGGCACTGGTTCTGCCCGGTATTGCATTGGCTTATTGAAATATGTTCTTTTCAAAGTAATCCTCTTAAAGTGTGGCTGGAAAAGAAACACTAGAAATAAAATCTCCCTCCTGGATGTTCTGTGTTAAATCACATATTAAATAAGGGGATGGCCTGGTTCTGCGGACTGTTAGAGCTGCCGTTCCGCTTGGAGGTGAGAGCGATCTCAACACGAGATTCAAGCTGCTCAGACGTAGTTGTGTTCTGCTCCAGTGTTCTTGGCTATTCCCACTTAAATCTCACAGCTTTTGCTGGGGTTAGATGCCCAGATAGATACTTTGAGTCAGGTTCCTAAAATAAATTTTGCAAGTGATAATCAAGAACCACATCCTTTTGCGTGAGGGCAGGGGAAGCTGAGGAACGAACAGTTAACTCGCTGTACGTATGAGGTCTGCAGGAGTGGTTTGGTGACAGTCCTCAGGTTCTGATCTTGTCGTCTGTCTAACTAGCAGGCTGTGTGTGTGTGTTCCTTACACAGAGCTGTAGATAAACCTGCTGCTTTGGAGACCAGTCTGTCACAGTCCTTACCCACACTGGTTGTGATCTTGAATCCTGAAAGGCCTCGAGTCGTGCGTTCGTTGTGTGAGAAATTCCAAGTTGGTGCTGTAACTGCATCGCTGAGGGAGAGGCAGCACCTACACGTGAGAAATGCAGCCTGCAGGGACCGTTGGCCCCATCATTTTAGACGGGTTCCTTTCTCTTACCTCTGCACCTACTCGGGCGTGTGTGTCGATCTCTGGGTGTTAGGCGATGGGTATGGAATCCACGGCTCCAGGAAGTTTACCTCTTTTCCAGCTTTGACATATCTCTTGTATAAAAACCCTCAGTCCTGTCAAGGAAGGAGATGGATGTTCCTTCACTGACAGCCGTGGTCCTCCTCACTGACAGAAAAACACATCGGCTCTGCAGGTCCCTACCAACCACGCCTCGGTCGGCTTTGCTGTCGTGCCAGTGCTCTGTAGGGCTTTGACCTCGATGTTTATCACTCTAGCTACTAGCTGAAAAGGGCATCTGATAGCGTAGCTCTGCACAGATGGTGTTTGGAGGCGCTTGCTGAGGCTTGGTTTCATGGTGGAGGAAGGTTAAGCAGAAGGTCCCTGTTTCCAATAAGTTGTAAGGCTTATAAAAATAAATGTACCGATTACAGTGAGAGCTCTGTGCACCTTTCCGGTCCGTGGAGACCTGAAGTGGACCTGACTCTTCGTGGCCTGCGCTCCTGCTGTCTTCCCTGGGTGTTTTGTGGGTGAGAGGAAAGGAGCCCAAGCGCTTTATGTCTGGTGTAAAGTTTTTCAGACCAGCAGTAGAACTGCTGGAGTCTTCCCAAGTTTCTGATGGGTAGCCAGCAAACCATTTGTGTGGCATCATCAGCCTTGGATGTAACATACTTTTCCCTGGGATAGAGAAATCCAGAAATGTGTGACGTCTCTCTGTGAGAAGGCTGGCTGGCAGGTGAGATGTGAGCACAGTCCAGTGCATCTCAAAACGGCAGAATTTCAGTGGGCTGGAGAACTAAAAGCGCCCAAAGAGCACTTGCCCGGCAGCAGTTCGGCTCAGCTGGCTCCTCTGCCAGCTCTCCTTCCGCCGCTTAGTCTGGGTTATCGTATTTGACTTGTTCTGCTCTACCAAGCATTATTTTTCTTTCTTTCTTTGCCTTTTCCTAACCTCCAGCGATGATTCTTTTCTTCAAAATAAACTTCCTCTGTGCGACTGAGCAGGATTTGTTTTATAGAAGCCGAAGTCGTAGGCAGTGCCAGAACAAAAGGCATCGGTCCTTTCACTAGACAGGCTGCGGTCACCGTGTGCTCGAACTGCTATAAAACAGTGACGGTGCTGCTTACACGCTCAGGAGCTGTATCACTGCGAGGCATTTCTGCCTCCGTACAGGCAGAGTGGTGTTCACATCTGTGTTTTTCTTTGGTTGTACGGTGTTTCCTTTGCAGAGGGCAGCTGCAATCCAGGGTGCAGAGGGCCACGGGGAAGAAGCATTTGAGACATGTGTTGCTTCTGATGAAGACGGTGGTTTTTTCCTTTTTTTTTTTTTTTTTCCAGACGTAAAAACACGGGGGGGGGCAACCACACACGCGTGAGACATGTGTTGCTTCTGATGAAGACGGTGGTTTTTTCCTTTTTTTTTTTTTTTTTCCAGAGATAAACGACGGCGAGGGTCCCCCAAGCAGCAGCCACCAAACCTTGAAAGGAACCTCAAAATGGGCTACATCCCTGGAGAACCTCCTCGAAGATCCAGAAGGAGTGAAACGATTTAGGGTTGCTATGTTAACTATGGGTATTTCTACAAACCGAAGTTAGGGTGTAAAGCTGAACGAGCATCAGCATAACTGGTGCAGCTGTGCCAGGGCTCTGAGCACACAGACGTGCATCCTAGATACGTCCCCTGGCAGAGGTGGCAGAGCTGGAGCTGTGGCATGTGCTGAGCTTCTGAGGCAGTGCCTTTGCTCACCGCCACTGCTGCTCGCTCTCGTAAGACACAGGGAAGGCTTTTGGCTGCACCTTTCCTAGGGGATCTGTGAGCTGTGGCAAGGATGAAGAGGTTACTGTTGGATAAAGTACAGTCCTTGAGCCACTGATCACTCTCACCAAGCGTTCTTGGTCACCGAGGACTGATCCCGCACTCTACTCCCATACGCTGTCCTTACTTAAGCAGTGAGTTGCCACTGGCAGCTCCCGAGCCTGGTGGCTCTGGTGGCTCCTACTGCTGGGTGGCAGCAGCTGTACTGAAAAGAATTCCCTTTAAGTTTACTTCAGAGAGCGGGCTTGCGCAGCTCCAAGTGCAGGCTCGAGGCTTGATTAGGAGAGGGTGGCGAGGCGGTTTTTCAAGGCCCTCTTGCCATGTTAGCTGTAGGAACAGGACCTCCCTCCCTGAGTATGGTTTTGCCATGCCACGCTCTGGTAAAATGCACTGGGATGAAATGGTTTCCTGCCAGACTGGTTTGAGGAGTGATGTAAACTAGAATTACAAAACACCCTGATTTAGAATGCTTTAAAAAAAAGTAATCTTGGTGCTATTTAACTCTTGGCATTTCTTGATCTCTGTTTTCTAACACTTGAAAGGGAAAACTGATGATCTCTGAGCTATAAATATTTCAGTCATTATGTTTTGTAAAGAAATTTAATGTACATTTACCCCCCATTTTAAAACATGCCTCACTTTTGGAGGAATGTGCTTTGTTTAAACACTGTCCAGAGAACGCACATCCTTCTGCTTTAGTTTACTTGAGTGAATTTATTGCCACTGATGATCATGGTTAGAAACACTTTTATTTGTAGGGATTTTACTCATTAAGATCAGAAAGATACAGGAGGAGAATCTCCCGTGATCTGTGATCATTAAGTAGTTCATTTTACTCACCCGGTAACGAGTGGATGTATTTTTGGGTTTCCCTTTGAGTAATGGCTGTAAAATTGCTCAATGTATTTAAGGGAGACTGAAGAAACTCTTCTTGTTCGTTACTGATGTGCTCTGCGATTAAACATCGCTCGTGATCCTCCAGGACGGTGCCTGCAGAGTGCTGAGCATTGGTGGTTCGTGGTGTCCCGGCAGCGTGCAGCTGCGCTAAGACAGCGGCTGTGGGACGCCGGGCTGCGTACAGCCGCGCGGGGGTACGGCGGGCCCCGGCAGCTTCTGCTTTCACAGCTAGAGCAGGAAGAGAGAAAAACAACTGGGAAGTTGGATCCTAAGCTTTGTTTGGTTGGTTTTCTTTTCCCTAGGAATTTTTAAAGAAAGAATTCAGCGAAGAAAACGTTTTGTTCTGGCTAGCGTGTGAAGAATTTAAGAAGACACAGGGCAAAAAACAGGTATGTTTCCTAAGTGTCCCTAAGTTTCCGTAGCAGAGCCAGAGCTGTAACGTTTCTGATGCATGGCCTGCTTCAGGTGAGTGCAGGTGAATGGGTTTGAAGGAATTGTGCTGAGATCGGGGTGGCGGGACTGTTTGGAAACAAAGCTGCTTCTATTTCAAATCAAAACAAAATGCTGAAATTGTCAAGTTTCCCATGTTTTGAAAACACTGGACTTTTTGTTGTTGCTTGGGAATAGCAAAAGGTTTAATTCGGGAATGTTACATCATCTTGCTTGAAGATATGAATCAGTTTCATTCAGGACTTTTTTTACAGCAGGGTGGCTATCGCATGGAAATCTACACCGTTGTAATATTTTAGCAGAACATGAAAATCACAAATGGCACAAACAAAATGTTTTACAATACCAAAATGAATGGCTGTGCCTTAGCAAATGTTAAGTTGCAAAGCAAAAAGAAATCAAGGGTCCCATTTAGACTTTTTTCTTTAAGTATTTATTCAAATGGATATATACCCGCAGAGCATTTTTCATTTTCATGAAAGCTACATTTTTTTAGTAGACAATACTGTATTTGAAATTTTTCAGCCAGCCACTCCCAGTTAGTTTTTTCCACTGCTTGGACATTGATCTATGTTTTGATCCACCAAGAACACAGGATCCACTGTCACGTTGAAGCCTACAGAGTCAGCCCTAAAATCTATTCCCTGTTTGTTTGCTTGTTTCTGGAAAAGTTTGTTGTTTGGTTGGATTTTTTTTTTTAAGGAATTCCAAATTTATGTGATCTTAGAGATGAGGATTCTGTGAGCACTGAGGTGGTTTCAAAACCCCAGCTGTGTATCACTGTCCTTGGGAGTCAGACTCCTAAACCCCACAGGTCCTTTTTCTGAAATGCCACCTTTACACTCTTCACACACATGCAGTGATTGTGGCCAAAGGGAGCATTTCAGACGGCAGCGGGGACGACTGTACAACCCCTTTTGCTCTCTTGTGGTTAAAGGAGTAGCACGAGGAGGTATGGCTGGGGAAAGCGACTTAAACCTGCTTCAGGTGGGACCGTGCGTGCCTCGAGTAACATCAGAAATGTCAGGGAGCAGGAGTCAAGGGGCATTGTAAAGCACAAGGTGTCAGAGAGCTGTGTCCAGACTGCAGGATTCCTCTCTTAAGGTCAGTCCAGTATTGTCAGCTGATTTCCAGCAAAAAAATCCCTGGATTTTCACCAAAACACATTTTTGAGGGGGAAGTCTGCTTGCTGTAGATATTGCCTGCTGTGCACTGAAAAGGCATTCCAAAACAATTGGTTGTGAATGTTTTTGGATATTGATAAATCCATAAAAATGCAAAAGTAATAATTTTGACAAGAAGAGGAAAATGTTCAGTTTGACTGTGCACCTTGTAATAGTATTTCAGCTTGGTGCATTTAGCCGCTCCCCTCCCTCGTTAAGGCCCACGTGTGCAGATGGGCTCCGGGAGAGCACAGCTCTTCGGGCCTGTTTCCTGTGAGGTGTCAGGCAGAAGGAGAAACAGAGTAAATGCGATGGGATAAAAGAGGGAGCGGCACGAGATGCCTCTGTGGTGGCAGCAGCATCGGCAGCTGGGGTGAGGCGGCAGTCCTCCCCTTGCCCGTAAGGAGTGTTTCAGCTGCAGCCACCTCCTGTCCGGGCGAGCTGTCGGTCCCACTGACCTGGCTCTGCTCCGGCACGAGCTGCAGGTCTCGTTACGGTCAGTCTGGGACAAGGCGTCTCCTCTCTTTTGTCCCCAGCTGTCCATACAGTCGTACGCTGTTCTTGCTAAGAGACACCCGTGGGCGAGTATCAAACTGCATTTTAAAAAGGAGATAAAGTAGAAAATCCTTCCGTAAGGTCCCATGTTTTGCAGTGGGATAATAATCATATTTTCCCTTGCTATATAATTTCCACTTTTAGCTATTTTAGGGTTGCACATGCTAGTACAGGAAAAGGTAAGCTGTTGTATGGAGATAGTAACTCAGAGAGCCCTTGATCGAATTGCTAAATGAGGGGGCAGAGGCTTGACTAGGTTCTGTTGGGCGTAAGGATTGAGTACCGGTCATCGGGCACTGTGCTCGGTCCGAGTCTGGCACTGCCAGGACCCGTACAGCCAGCCAGGATAAGTGTGCTCTGGGCCGGCACAGACTTACAGTGGATTTTCATAGCTACTGCTTACGGGTGGCTTTGTTTAGATAATTTACAAAGCTAGCAAAAACATTAAAAACAGGAATTCTTCTAGTGTTTATGACAGCATGAAGCATTAATTCGTCTTCTGAAAGGGACTCTTGTGGAAGTCACTTCGTAGATATGCAATGTGAGCAAAGTATTCTAAAAACAATTCGTTACTTATTTTATAACCTGCTCCTCATTAAAACTGGTTTACCACAGAAACTAGCTCAAACACGCTTAGATTTTTGGTCAGATGAAGCTGATTTCAATTTAACCCAGATCAAATGGGATTCCCACAGCCCCCCTTTTTTAAAGTGTAAGCTAAACTTCTCGTTACTTGACGTGAGAGTGATAGAGTGGGTTTTTTTTGGGTCAGTTTAAACTTGCACAGAGGTCACTGCCTGGCCAGCGGATGAAGTGTCTGTTGTGCCCAGTATTGCTGTCATCCCTCCAGCATCGCCCTGGAGCAGCGTTTGGGTTTGTGGCCGGTGTACCCTTCGGTTGGTGCTGTCCGTCCCTCATGTCCCTCCTGCTCTTTGCAGGTAGATGCAGGCTCACTCTGCTCCTGCTTTCTGTTGTTGCAGACCGTCTAACTGTGTTAGTGCCATGCTAAGAAAACATCCTGGGCCTTTCCTCAAAGCTAATTAAATTGGGTTCAGCGTTCCTCTAACCACGGTCACATGGGCTCTGCCTGGAAGCTGACTTATATCGAGCCAAACCAGCAGATCTTACAAAATGTTGTGCAGATACGTCTTCTCTGTCCCCTTCCCCTTGGATGTGAGCCAGCATCCAGCCAGAACTGCCAGATCCTGGGACCAGCGGGAGCGCTGGAAAGCAGCAGCCAGGCTCTTGCCTGTTGTGTTGGCCCTAGACTGCTGGTGGGAGTGCTTAGTCAGGAGAGGGCAGGGACCCAGCTCAGACCAGGCTGCTCCACGAGTTTGCATGTGTTTTCCTGCTCAGATAAACTAACCCAGATGCATGTGTGTTTCGGGGAGCAGGGGGGGCTTTCAGCCTCCGCAGGGCGAGGCAGCACGCGGAGGATGTTACTGATCCAGGCAGGTTTTAGATGGACTGGATTCAGCTTGTCTTTCTGCAGCAGAGAGGCACGAACTCCTCCCCTCAGCTCAACACACATCTCTGTAGTTTTTAAAAAAGGAAAATCTTTATCGTTTCTTTAAAACTGAAGTTAAAATAGAAATGAAATATTTAATGGAGGTTGAGGAAGGAATTAGGTCAAGTCCGCTTGCAGCAGGGAGCTCTGCTGCCACCCATATGGTCCTCATCTTAGGACACGTATTTAATTATTGAAATGGGAGTGGTGGGGATGACTGACTAAAATTTAACTTCAAATATCTTGTTGGAGTTACTCATATGCTGTTGCATTTGTGACTGTTAATGAGATAAACAACAAGTCCATTGTGCTACTTCCCAAGGTTTGAATGGTTCTTCTCTTGCAGCTGAGCTTTTAAAAATAAGTTACAGAGTGTAGAAAATGCGTCAAACAACAGGGATTCTTTCCAGCTGTTGATAAAACCTCCCAAATACCCATGGACAGTTTCAGAACAAAGCGTACCTGTTCCAGAGCTGCTTCTGCCGCTTCTCACGTGGACCATGGCAGTGGTTAAGCGGGACCGGGGAATGCTGCCCAGCTGTGGACTGCTGGAGCCTGCTCTGATGAGCATCTGGGACCTGCATTCACCTCCCGTGGGAGGGAACCACACATGCCTGAGAGCTGAATTTGACCTTAGGAAAGGAAGTGGGAAAGAATATTGTATCCACTTGAAACAGCGAGGGGGGTTTCTGTAGTCAGAACTTGGAACTACAGATGGGAGTTTGGCACGGATGCTGGGGGAGCACGCAGATGTAAGTGAAAAGTGCCAGAAATCCTTTAATATTCGCCTGTGAACAAGATCCCAGTTTAAGTGGTGTTTAAGTTCCAGAGTAGAGTCCCCTGTGCTGAGGCATTCGTTTGAGAACAATTTCGTTTGTTCCCGCTGCACGGGGAACATCGCTGTTTCCTCTGCCTGAACCTGGCTCTCCCCGAGTGTCTTCTGGGGAATGTCTGAACATACTCACAGCTCTAACTGTCCTTTCTTTTTTAAAAATAATAGATTGTAGTTAAACTGAAGCTCTACTGCTGAAGCATAGGCATAGTATGACAGTTGTTCCATGCAATGTTGGGCTGTGCATTTCCGTATTTCCCCTTACTATAAAGCCGGGTCCCCAGTGTCTCTCCATCAACCCCCTCTCCCTGCCACAGCACTTTCACTTCCTTTTTTTGTCGTTCTTCCCCACAAAATCCAGAGATCCTCCCCATTTCACCAGCCTCCCACACAATCCTCTTGTTCCCCTCCGTGTTCTTTAAACTTCCTCACCATACTTCTAGTTCCAGGTTTCCCGCAAGCCGTGCTCTGCTCTTTCTCCGCAGTGCCCAGCTTGCTGTTGCGTTCCTTGGGCACGCAGCAGCACCGCGTGCTGCGGCTGGCGGGGAGCTGTTGCGCGTTGATTAGCCAGCAGCTAAGTATGTTCAAGTGGAGCAGGCAGCTTCTGAACAGACCCTGCAGCTTCTCGCTTGGTGCACATGCTGCTTTTCCTCTCCCTTTCCTTGCTCTTGCCACTCTTTTCCATTGAAACAGTAGGAGGGTGATTATTTAAGTCCTTTGCCTTAAATATGGTTGAAATTGAGCAGCAGGTTCAGAAGTTCTCTAGGTGAGACTGGCACAGTGCAATCACTTACGCTGGCTCATGCAGTAATAGCTCAAGGTACCTTTCCTGTGCCGCATTAGGGCGTTAAAGCAGTCGGGCCTCTGATTGACAGCATTAATTAATTGCTCATTTAGAACAGGCATGGCAGAACCAATCCTCCCTGATGAGTGAAGCTGGAAGGATTGGGAATGGCTGAAAACAGCTCCCGCCAGATGAATCCTCTGTTTTTCAAAGGAGTGCTCCTGGACAATGTGTGTCCCCTTCAGCAGTGAGAGAGTTAACTCCTTAGGCCTTGTGAATTGTCAAACACGTGTAGCTCTCCTCCTGATTATCCCCAAATGTTCATTATCAGCTGTAAAACATGAAAGAAGTTCTGTGAATCCTTCCTGGGCAAGAATTTAAACAGCTCCTCCTTCACACCCCCTTCCCCTCCAAGGCGCAGCCCTCTGGCTGGTGCTGTCTGGGGGAGAGAGGGGTTGCTCGTTAGACGTACAGCGGGGATCGCTGACGAGTGCCCTAGCGTGGGGGCGCACAGGGACTGCAGGGGGGAGCCCGGCCTCCTGCCTGCCTCGGTTCTCTGCTCCCCCACTGGCTTTCTCCTTCTGACCTTCTGGCCAAGGGGAGCTTGTGTTGAATTTCAGAGGCTTGTGGCCGCTCATTTACTGCTCTGAAGGTGCTAGGAAGGGTCAAAATGTTGTCGCTGCTGCCGAGTCATCAAGAGAACACCACTGAAGCAGGACTGCTGAAATCAGGGCAAACACTAACAGCTTGATGCGAGTCACGTCTACCCTTATTCATCAGCTTTCAGAGCCTCTGGAGAGTCTTACCGTAACCATTAGCCGAAAAGTTACTTGTTAGGTTCTTTAAATCACGCTGCACATGATTTAAGCTGAGGTAATGTCCTGGGTCCAACATGGAGGAACCGGATGCTCCTCTGTTGTGTGGCTTTCTTCTTCCCAGAGAGCTGTGGTTCTCCCAAGCTTCTGGGAAGGAGGACACACCTCTCTGGAATGAGCTCATAAAAGGGGGCGTGTTGAGAGATTCGAGGACATCTTGTTTTCCCCTCTGCTCTATCTACTGTCCTCTCTATCTTGTCCGTGCTGCGGGTTTCTCAAACATGCCGCGCAGGACTCTTGAATCTTACGCCCCTGGGACTTCAAACCTTTATCGAGGAGAGAAAGCCACGTACGTGACCTGCCATTTCCCTGAA
>NW_010406707.1:2240-8970 GCF_000710305.1 Buceros rhinoceros silvestris | reverse complement strand
CATCCCTTTCGGTGGGAAACAGCCCCCCTTTTTCAACCTGTGACAGGTAAAGACACGGCTATGACAAGGTTATCTGTCGGCAGCGTGGATTATACGCTAACTTTGCTTAGTTTTGCCTTGCAGTAAGAGTTAAGTTTCCACAGTACTTCTCCCCTCTGGATTCCCTGCACGTACTGGTTATCTCTTAGTAAAAATAGCTGCCTAAGTAGTGAAGATGAGGCCCGGTTGCGGATGCCGAGCAGTTTTACACTGGATCCTCAGGTTCCACCATCACACCCGCTGTTTAACCCCAGTGCCGAATACTGGTACCTTCCACTGGTGTCAGTGCAGGAGCTGGCCTGCAGAGGTGGTTTTCCCCCAGGACAAATGAGTATACACAAATAAGGTAATCCACGTGTATTTGGGTTGTTTCTTGTTTTCTTTTTTAATTCAGACTGTGTTTTGGTTTTATGATGTGAATCTCAACGTGTAAGTGACCCAGAGCAGTCTCCAACAAAACATTAATAAATACTAAGAGCATTCCCACAGCAGATCATGCTTTAAATAAATATGTCCTTTTGCAGATGCAAGAAAAAGCAAAAGAAATATACACGACTTTCCTGTCCAGCAAAGCTTCCTCCCAGGTCAATGTCGAAGGGCAGTCCCGTTTGAACGAGACCATTCTGGAGACACCTCACCCTCTCATGTTTCAGAAGCTCCAGGACCAGGTGAGGTTATTTTCTTTTCTTCCAGAGCAGAGTTTCTTCAATTCTTGTCTGATTTTAATGGGCTCTGCTTTTACACACAAGCTCCTGTAGGGAAGTTGGGCATCTGCCTGCTGCTGCTTGTGGTGTGGATTGAACAGGCAGACACGGAGCTGGGTTGCTTCCACCCTGGAGATGCTAATGCAGCTGCCCTGACGGTGGATGCACCATGTCCCGGGTTCTTGACCCCATCTAACTAGGGCCAGTTAGTTAAGAGACTCAGCACATCCATGCTCATTCCAGCTCAGTTTTCCTGGGAAACTGGATGAAGTTTTCTCCAGGGTTCCTCTGCCTGGAGCTTGAGAACCACCCCACTGACTGTCTTTGCCTACGTTTTCCCGTGTATTCACTTGCACTGAGTCATTGCTGATGTTTGTTTCCGTAGTTGCCACTGGTTTCTTGAGAGCTCCAGATTCGCTTTGTTTTGGTTTTTATATTGATATGACTGTAATGCAATTTCCTGAAAAGCCGCCTCTTCTGTGGCACACAAAACTTGGCAGAGGAGTTGGTATCTGCTTTGCCTTTTCCTATAAAACTTGGGAGGTCTGGTAGAAGTTAGGTGACATTTTGCAGTCATGTCCTTTAGTGGTAAATTTTCCTGGTATTTATCTTATTTTAAAGCAAAGTTATGAGGTGAGTCGTTCTTATCTGCAGCTTTCCAGCACTTGCAGTCTGTCCTATTTTTAATTCCTGTCCCATTCTCAGGACTACCTGTATTTTCCATTTGGCTCTTCTTTTTTGTGCAGAACCAGCAGGCTGATTTAAGCAGTGTTTGAACCTGTTTCACAGGAGGTGTTGGATACATCAGTTGGCACTGGCTGGGTCAGTTAAAGAGGTCTGAGGAGCAGAGGCTCTGCTGTCTGTCAAGCCGGTTCCAAGTCATCAGCAGTGGGAATGTCTGAAACTTAATTTCCATGTGAAGCAGCAGAGTTTTTCGTGGAAGAACCTCTGACTTGGGGGAGGGGAGAGAAAATGCTCTGCTAAATCTAATCACTGCCATTCAGGGTGGGTGGTTATGAGGGTGAAGCCGGAGAGACCACTGGGGTTAAAATGGTTTTGTTTTACCAGTGAGCACACACATGAACAGCCAGGGATTAGCAATGCCTGAACTGGAAACATGCTGCACCAGTGGGAGAGGAATCCTGCTGGTGTGGGAAGGAAGTCTGTGGACTTTTAAAAGCAAATGCAGAGCATTTTGGGGTTGTTGCAGGTTTCCACTGCTTGAAGCTGCTGTTTATTGCTCTTAGATAGTGGTTCAGGAAGAGTTGTGGTCTCCCCTAGTTTTCAATGCTTATAAAGTTAGGATGAGTGGTATAATTTATTCTCTGAAGAACAGTGTTAACTACTGCTGGCACTCTCCGTCTGAAGTTTAAAAAGGCAGAGCCTGAAAGCCATAGCTGGGACTACAGCGTTGCTAGTAACTAGCACTTTGGTTCTCCAGAGCCTGCTGGTTTAAATGGGGCGGCTGTGGGGTGTGGGTTTGTGCTCATGGGATGGCCCTAAACGAAGAGCCGGCAGGCGGCTGTTGGTGCGGAGTGAAGTGGTGTTAGAGCGGTCCAGAGGAATCTGTACATTCCCAGGTCCTCCTGGGGTAAATGTTCCTGCTGCACGGAGGCGATGAGAGGAGAGGAGGGAAGCGGCAACTTCTGCTTTTGCTCATGGTTATAAAATCTGTCTGTTCTGTGCGTTTGGCTGACCCGACTCCAGAAGGCTTTGATCTTACAGTGTTCTTTCTGGGAGATGCTTAAAGTGATACCGGGAGCAAGAAGGGTCTGAGTGCTTAACACTGACTTAGGCTGTTTTCACAGGCAGTATCTTCCTTGCAGTTTGTTTTTTCCCTCAAGCTAGTTGGACAAACTTAGTTATTCTGCAGTTAGCCAGTGCCAGGAGGTGTCATTTGACTTTGACTAACTGCAGTGATTCGGGTCTACATCAAGAGGGTGTTTGGGATTTTTAGTCTTGTTAGTAGCTTGTAAAGCAAGATTTTTACTGTTTTAAACATGAACTGAAATATTTAAATATGTAAACAAACATGGTTAGTAAAATGCTTCATGTAATTTATTTGCAAGGGGGATATTCCAGCAAACACACAGGCAAGAACGGTCCAGTTTTGTGTGTTTGCTTTATCTGCCCAGGTTCCCTGAAGATGTGAAATGAAAAAGCGATTTTTTTTTTTTTTTCTTTCCTTCTAACGAACAATTTTATTACCTGGTTGTACTGTCAGTTAGAAATGAGGCCCGTGAAGGTAAGGCTCCAGTTATCCCCTCGTGGGTTATCCACACATGCTGGTCATAATCCAGAGATTTGTCTTGGGAATTCAGTTACTGGAGTACTGTGAAATGTAGTCAGTTGTGATGCGTGGCTCAGAGGGTGATGTAGGCTTCGGTTTCACCTCAGTTATAGTTTTGAGGTTTATTTTTTCCCTTCCCCTCTGTTTTAAGACCAAGCAAAATACAGTCCTGACCTTGACGCCTGAACAGATTCCAGGCTCCCCTCCCAAGCCCTATTATTTTCAGAGAACTCCAGATAAGTTCTCTCTTTTTTGTCTGAAATGGGTATAAATAGAAGAGGAAGCAGTTATGTAGAGGGACAAGCTTCTACTCAGGCCCTGGGAGAGAAAAACTCTACTCAGCGCTGACTTCACGCTGCCATGCTGGCTGGGTACTGAGAAGAAGGGCAAGCCTTGGGCTCGTGAAAAGCCTAATGGCACAAATCCAGTCCATCACCGATTCTAAACCACATTTTAAGCAGCAGATGACATCTACCAGCTCAGCAATTTGTGGCAGGGACCTGCACCATTTCTGATCTGGCCTGAGAGCAGTCTTGGTCAGACTCAGTTGTGTAGTAGTCTGAGAAGGGTGGGAATATTGGCGTAAGTTTAAAAAATGTGGGTTAAACCAGTTCTCGCAGTCTAGATTCAGTCTGTAGTTTCAGTATTTGTGTAAATCATTGAAAGGCTTTTCTTAATTATCCGGTGCTCGGCATGTGTAATGAGCTATTCTATAACGTTCAAGAGTAGCTGCAGTCAGAGGTGCCTAAAAGGTACCTCTCTTTCTTCCTCCCGCTGAATATCTCCCCACACCTCTGCCAGAAGGAGACCCTCGCCAGGTTTTACTCCTGGTGGCTCTGCGGGCCTCAGGCTGCTGCGGGAGGGGACCACGTAATGTCCTGGCTGGTCTCTCGTGCAGTTACTTGATCATCAGCTGTAAAGTCCTACCTAGCGACCACGGCTTGTGGCCTCCCACCTTCAGCATTGGGCTTTCAAAGTGAAAACTGTAAACTGAGTCTTAAAACTTGCACGGACATTATTGCAAAATAGTGACTGTGGAACCTACAATGTGGTTTGCTACATGTGGGCCCTTCTGAGGCTTTGAAGAGTATTTTAATATCACGCTTTTTTAGTAATGCTTTAGTACTAACAGAACAAAAAGACGTTAGAATTCATAGACTGTCCTTCTCATTGAAGGTGTGCTCAGGTCACCTGTTTTGTGTCTTCTCCCTCTCACCAGATATTCAATCTCATGAAATACGACAGCTACAGCCGCTTCTTAAAGTCAGACGTATTCCTAAACCTTAAGAAGTGCGAGGAGCAAGAGGAGAGTTCACCAGAGGCTCAGTCTGCAGCCAAAAGAGCATCAAGAATTTACAACACATGATACCAGGAATCGCTTCGGGAGAGGCAATACAATAAATCACACTCAGGAACAGTCGATGTTTATAGCGGTTGCGTTTAGGGCTTTGAAAGCTCAAAACCTCTTTAGGAGATACTTACCTTCTTAATTGCTTGAACAACTAATTGTTTTGCATGGTAGCTAATAACCGAGTGCCCATGGAGAGACTGTTTCAAAACACTTCTCTAGTCAGGATTCTAATTTCTGTATTTTAAATCTCCTCCATTTTTTTGCAGTAGACAATCACCTACTTCAGAGGATTAAATAACCTGTATTCCATCGGGAGCAGAAGCTCTGAGATCGAGAGGATCTCTGGAGAACACCTAGCAGCTGCTAGGAAGCGTGACAGTTAATGTCCCAGTCTGGGCACACTGACTTTGGGGGCATGTCCTGCATGTCGGCAAAACGTCACCGTCAGGCGCTGGCAGTGGGAAACGTCTGGTCTCCTCGAGGTCTCCTGAGCAAACCTGCTCCGTGTGGCAAGAGTCCGTTGGCAAAGAACCGACAGACAAAGCCTGGCTTTGTGTTACGGCAGTCTTCGTGCTGAGATCACCCTGCCTAATTTTGTGTGCCCCAGAGAAGCATTTCAGGGTTTCCTAATTGTAACTGCTGTTAGATCTGCGACGGCCCCGGGGGTTGACAGTGTGGCTTAGCCATTCTCAGATCAAGCTCGAGAGGAAGGGCAATTAATTTCTGCGCAGAGCAATCAAAGATGAAATGTCCAAGTGGTAAAGGAAGACGCTCCAGTGAGCCTTTCATTCCGTCCTGGGCCTGCGTCAGAGCTGCAAAACATGTTCTGACACATGCTTCTTCTTGGGTTCCCGCATTTTTGAGCTAACTCACTGCAGCGTTACTGAACTGCAGTTGAAGTTGGAAAGCGTATTAGCTCCGAGCTCTAGTGACAAGCTTTGCAGCGTGTAGTCTGGCTGGTTCATGTTCTCTCATTATTGGCTTTGATTTTTGCACTGCATTTCTTGAGCTCCCCTTTGCCTGCTGGCTGATCTAAGTGCTTGGTTACCTGTTGATCCTGTTACCGTTCGTGTCAGCAAGGCCAGGTGTGTTTTATACAGCACTGTTGCTGTCAACTTTTTAAAACAAAGTCTAGATTGTAATGGTTGAGGATGCAAACTCACTTGGTAGGCTTGATTATTCCTTCTAACTCTGAGCCACTTTTGCAGGTAACGTGTAAAGGAAGCGGTTTCCATGGGTTCTTCCCTAGTTAGATGTAAGAGCAGAACTGGGAGTTCAGACCCTTCCCCTAGAGCTAAACAGCCTGTTCGCTTTTAGAGAATCACAGAGGAGGTCAGTGCCTCCCTGTGCCTGTTTCAAGATGTAATTCTTAGGCACCGAGTTAATTTTCCTTTTATGCTCTCAAAAAAGATTTAATAGTGGAGTCATAGTCTTGCTTCAGGTATTTGACCTCGTGCTAAAGTTGTATCTCAATGTTTTGCTGCATGGGAACAAAGTAAACATGTTTGTGAACCCTTTTGTTGTGGTGGGGCCTATGAAATGGGACCCTCCAGTTCTGGGCTCAGCAGCTGTGTGTAACCCCAGCACTACTGCTTTGGGAAAGCCGCCGGAGTGACGAACCGCGAGTGCCTGCCATGGCAGAGGATGGAACTCCTGGTACCGTGGAAGCCCTCAGGAGTGGGCAGCTTGAACATGTTTAGGAGATGGGGTTTGTCTCTTGCCAGTAATTGCAGCAGGACCTGGGATGGGATGGGATGGGATGGGATGGGGACCTTCCCGGGCAGATGCAGAATGAGCTCTTACCGCATTCATCACATGGATGTGCAGGAGATTCATTGTTAACCGTATCGATTTTAAGAATGCACAAGTAAGAAAGCAGAGTCTTTGACTATCATGTTTTAAAATAATAATGACAAAAGCTCTGTGAACAATGGTGGGGTGTTAGAGAGAGGAAATTCTCGTTTGTAGCTGATAAACAACATGGCAATATGCTCCCTGTCAGGTACTGTCTTATTTTTTTGTTCAGAGCAAATGCCCCCAGGAGTGGACACAAAGGTGCTTCCCACCACCGCCAGCCCAGCGTTACCCTGGTGGAAACGTGTTTTCTAGCAGCATCTCCATGCCCGCGACGTTTATTTCAGTGTCTGTGATGTTTCTAGTAGAATATACTGAAACTCACAAAACTCTGAGTCTTTGAACTGCTCTTCTGCCTCCCTAGTGAAAGGTCTGTTGCCCCACGGGCTCCCTCATGTGTGGTGACTGGGTCTGGTCCGGTTTGCGGCAGACAGCCCACGGGTCTCTCCAGGTGCGGAAGTGATAGTGTTCCCCTGTCCATCAGCTCCCGCC
>NW_010406707.1:636-2157 GCF_000710305.1 Buceros rhinoceros silvestris | reverse complement strand
CCAGTGAAAGCGATCGGTAAAGCCGTGCAAGCTGATGGCTGTAACTGCAGTGTGTCCGTGTGTGGAGAAGGTTATTTTGCTTCTGTTGATATTATCGCTGATCGGACTTTGTGAAATACAACGTTTTCTCCGTGTGGCACAGAACGAATCCCACAGGCAGAAGAGGCGAGTTTCCCCATCAGTAAATCCTGTGTTCTAGAAACAGCTGTAAACATGGCACCGAACCTCGGGCTGCGAGAGGCTGCTCCGAGCTGCCTCACCTGGGGACTAGCGGTAGGATCTGCTCCTCTTCGTAGAAGTTGCACTGAAGGCATGAGCACAGAAAGTGAGCAAGAGAATTTCACGCCTGATTGCATGCCTTAAACTCTACCCTGTCGTGTGTTTCTCAGCTAACAATTAAAACCTTCGACAAGTACACCAGATCCGTGTGCTGACCGTTGTGTGGTTTGAACACAGTTTGGGCCAAGATCACTTCACATCCCATAGATGTCCCATTTTCTCCTTTCAGTCCCCGTTCATGCGGCTGCATCTGTTCTGTCACAGGAATTTTTTCTCTTGGGAGGTGGGATGACACTGAGTTTCCCTCCTGAGAGAGCTGCTGTCTGAACAAGTTGCAGAAAACCACTTGAACAGCAGAAGATGCTTCTTGTACCCTCTTCATCTCCTCCCAGTTCTTTGCTCCTGTTGTATTTCTTCCATCACGGTTGCTTCGGGTCGCTAACCCACTGAAGTGGAGGAGGAGGGTTCAAAAAACCTTAGGGAGGGAGAGGAAAAGGGTTGAATATTCAGGTGTGGGTAACGGTTCAGAACGTGCTTGTCTTTTATGGGAGGTTCAGAGTGATTTTAGGTGGGTAGCATTTGCAGCTGGGTCTGTGATGCAGAGAAGGATCCCAAACCGTTCTCTGACCATGACTGTGGTGCAGAGCTGAAAAGCGGTATTTCCCCCCTTTTATGAAGTCTTGGCTTAGAACAACTTTTTTCTGTCTTGAAACGAAGCAGCAAGCCTGTGCAGTCACCCGGGTTTGCAGATGCCTGCCCCTGGCACACCAGGCCGATCGCTGAGGTGCTGGTGGTGGCTGCCCTGTCCCAGAGACAGTCCCTCTTGCTTTACAGCCAGCGCAGCTGGTGTCCAGGGGCTGCGGGGGCTCGCGGGGCACCCTTCGTCCAGGGGACCTGTGTCGCTTTGCTGTGCGGCCACACGAGCCACACAGCTTCAGCTGGCTCCAGCCTTCTGGAGAGGTTCCAGACGAGGGGGCTGGGGGTGGAGGGGGAAGAGCTGCCCTGTCCCAGAGACAGTCCCTCTTGCTTTACAGCCAGCGCAGCTGGTGTCCAGGGGCTGCGGGGGCTCGCGGGGCACCCTTCGTCCAGGGGACCTGTGTCGCTTTGCTGTGCGGCCACACGAGCCACACAGCTTCAGCTGGCTCCAGCCTTCTGGAGAGGTTCCAGACGAGGGGGCTGGGGGTGGAGGGGGAAGAGCTGGGGAAAGGCTGTTCCAGCGCTGGCTGGTTCCCGGGGGAGGGG
>NW_010406707.1:0-276 GCF_000710305.1 Buceros rhinoceros silvestris | reverse complement strand
GGTGCTGTGATCAGACCGAGGGGGATTGCTGCCTGCCAGAAAATGACCAGAGTGGCTTTGGCAGCTGACGTTGTGGAGGGTATGAGGCCCTCGGCCTCCCGAGCGCTCTTCATGCTGCAGACGGCTTCAGTGAGGGGCCAGCGGTCCCCTCGCCCTGGTCCTGCCCTGGCTGTGTTGGCGTGAGCGGCCACGGGGCAGGGCGTTTCCCGGGGCAGCAGGGACCGGCTGCGATGCTGCCGCCCGGCCGGGCAGCAGGCACCCCTACGCGCTTGTCTC
>NW_010406706.1:0-441 GCF_000710305.1 Buceros rhinoceros silvestris | reverse complement strand
CCAAGAGGGTCCCGTGGTCTCTCAGCACTTACCGATGGGATTAGCAGCAGCAATAACGGTGCAGCGGGCTTGCAAGGATGTCACAATGCCTGCTTTGGAGATGGAAATGCTTTGCTGCTCCACGGCTTTGTGAATGCTGGTCCTGTCCTGATCATTCATCTATGAGACAGCAAGAATGACTTCAACGGAATTTATGCCTATTCCCATCACCCAACGCACCAAGGGGAATCAGCTCCTGATGTTCTGAAAAGGCAGCAAACTGCACTGTGGAGCAGTAAGGGCCTAAGCAAACTTCAGGAGTCTCAGCTGGGAGACAGCACCATGCGTTAGAGTATCTCCTCATCACAGAGGTTACAGCCTCTCCCTCCACCTACTAGCCTCCAACATAGTCTTTGTAGGGTACGCTACCTGCTAAGGTTGAATACAGGACTCCATCCAAAG
>NW_010406705.1:35081-35291 GCF_000710305.1 Buceros rhinoceros silvestris | reverse complement strand
ATATATATTATATTATATTAATAAAAAAGAATCAAGAGAAGTATTAAGCCGTACACCGCAATGCGCTGCTTCTAGACATTCATGCTTCTGTCCAAGCCTCTGTAGCTGCCCAGAAAGCAGGTACGTGATCTAAACAGAATTCCCTGAGCAGGGCAGATGCCTCTCCACTGCTGGATACAGCTTAGCAGAGAGTCATGGGCCTTTGGGAGA
>NW_010406705.1:30151-34813 GCF_000710305.1 Buceros rhinoceros silvestris | reverse complement strand
GGGAAGTAACAGCAGTGGTATATTACATTTTAAATGACTACACCAATTCAAGACAAATCAGGTTAAAACTGCAGCCTACAGGCTGAAATCCTGTCTTCTAATTGGTGTGCACCAACTTCTATACTCCTGTGGTATAGGAAAAAAAGAAACACAAGAGCCAAGCCGTGGCATTGCTGCTGTAACACGAGGCCAGCGATGCCCCCCCAAATCGCCACTCCCCATCCTCACACCTCGTGTAGCACCACTCTCCAAATGCCTGCTCCAAGGAGAGCGCTGGAGCATTTGCAAGACTAAGACAAAATCTGGCTAAGGTTCCCCTTTGCAACTACCCCCAGCCCCGCTGCAAAGAGCATAACCAAACCGGGTAATTTTATGCATCATCTCCTTGTTTTGATCTATGCACTGATGGTCGGGATTATTAATCAACGTTATAACCCTCCAGCACTCTAGAAGCACGACCTACTTCTTCCAGCGGCACTCCCATCTTCCAGTGCTGTAGAACTGCCACGGGGCCAGCCAGCCACTGCCCCACCCCCCTTCCTCGGAGGAACTGAACACATTTCTAGACCATTTAAAAGAAAACCCCACTGCAAAAAAACCCCAAAAAACAAAAGACCCCAATGTTGAATCCATCACTTATCTCAGGTGGAAGTTCCATTCCTGCACTTGAATTAATGAGTTTCTACTATTTAAAATTCTTAGTTTTTTCTGTTTCGACCTTCTGCCTAGGTACTGTAGTGAAAAGTACATCAAATACACCCAGACACACACGATTTGAAACGCTGGATTTTAAATTCCAGCACTGCTAACTAATGAGAACAATTTTTTCCCCTCTTCTTCTTTGTAGCATCACTTCATGTACTTACATAGCATAATCACATCCTCCTAGAGCCTCTATTTTTCCAGGGTGTAGATCTTTAATTCCCTTTAATCTGTCTTCATAGCCTATTCCCTCCAACTCCTTTATCATCCTAGCTGCTCTCCTCTACTTTTGCTCCAGCTTCTCTTTATCCTTTCTGCAAGAGAGTGGCCAATTGTACATCGCACTCTCGCTGTGGTTTAACTGGTTCTGCATTAAGTGGAACAGGAAAAAAGGACTCAGACGCCACACGCATGTTTATGCCTCCCGTGACCGCATTTACCTTTTCAACTAAGACATGGCACAGAGTGTCCCACCTTAATTTCTCAACCCTGATTATGCCTCAGCAGTTTCCCACACAACGATGCTGAGCAGCTGATGTGTCACGTCAGAGCGGCGGTTTGGAATTTTTATTTCCTAGCTGGGCTACTTTCTACTTATCCCTGCTAAATCTCATTTTATTCCTCTCTGAGCAGCCTCCTAATTTATTCAGATGAAAATGGATTGATTCGGTATCTTAGTTTAATTAGGAAAAAATTTGATCCTACCATTTTCTTAGGTTTGGGGCTTTTTTGGTGGTTTTTTTCTTACTTTTTTATTTTTTACTGAACGGACTCTCAGCACAGCTCTCCCATCCCTTACACACCCAATTCATGTGTGGCAAAAGGAGGTGGCAACGACAAGGCTTTGGCCCCAATTCAGCACCGCTTTTAAGAACACGCTTACGTTTAAGAGCACAGGATTAGACCCTGGGTTTCACCGAGGCTGATGTGTAAAATTACCAATGTACGTACATGCTTTGTAAAAAGATCCTGTTTGCCACCCTTATTTTACTGTAATTTATATTCTGTTCTTACATTTAAATCTACAGTAAAAGAAAACACTGAGAAACAATGTCTACTCTGGTTTAACAAAATTACATTCTTACATTTAGCTGAGGCGAGTCCTTCACCCTTATATACGTCGACAAATACGATTAACGCGGATGATTCACGTCAGTATTTTTCACCCCTGTCCCACAGGCACGACGAAACCCGCGCAGAAGGTGCCTGTCATGCCGCATAGCGCCTGGCAGCTCGCGGGGTGAGCTTCACCCACCGCACAGCCCTGCGGCAGCCTCAGAAGCGCCCTTTGGAAAAAGGTTTACAAAAAAATAATTAAGATAAATAATGACTCCAAGGGAGAAACACAGTTAATGCGCCGAATTCGCTCTGCCACATGCCTTCCCTCTGAAGACTGCTGTTCAGAAAAGCACTAAAACGGAGAGGACACGAGGCTGCTTCCCCAGGGAAGCGTGCTGCATCACACAGGTAGTGTAAATATCAGATGCTGCTGCAGGTGCTAGGCGGTCTATTTGTTTGTGTTTACTGAAAGGCATAACAAACAGTCACAGACAACAGAACAACACTTGGCGTTGCCATGATAGATACCAGAGCAGCCATAAACCACCGTCGCTTGTTATACTCGAACCGCTGCGCAATGCTAACGCGTCAGCCCCTCTTTTTCAGACTGCCCCTTTGCTGTGATTTGCACCTTTCGGGGGGCAGCCACCAGCTCCTGGCTGGGCAGCATCGTGATGCACGGTACCGAAGGGCTCAGCATCCTTCCTGGGCACAGCACGCCCAAGAAAAACCATGCAGCATTGCGAAAAATAAAATAAAATTTAAAAAAAGTAAGAAACAGACTTGCATGATATATACGGGCAGCTAAGATCATTTACAGCTTTGCAACTTCCGAGTTAATTCGCAGTATAAACAAAGAAATGTTTCTTCCGAGCCAGCCTTCCTGTAAAGCGTCCCTTCGCAGGGCACAGGGCTGGCGCACCTGCTGACCAACCAAGAACGAACGCAACCCATCGCCAGCCAGATTGTTCTGGAATGCGCTCAGAGCTGGTTTTCCTTCTCCCGTGTTATAAATTGGATTCTACAATAAAACAAACAGCAGAACGTAGGTTGCCGAGAGTTAAAATCTACTTTTTTACACTACATTGACCACAGCACCCACAGGCACAGCTACAATGTCTTTCTATGAATGGGACAGATTGCCATATGGATGCAGACACTGAACAAGCTGTACAACTCCTGGCGACAAGTGCCTGGGGGACTGTCCTATATTAGCACCACCTGCGCTGGGGAAATTGTGCTCGGTGTACGAAATGGTATTTAAGGGCCCATCACGATGTTATTTTGGAGTATGCACAAAGAGGAAAATTACAGTTAAGAAGAACTCGCTGGCTAGCGGATCTGTTGCTCAGATCCCGAGATGGTTTCCCAAAGGAATAGTGATCTTCATTATTCACGCAGCCCAAAATGACAAGCTGAAACACATATTAGCAGCTTCCCTGCCTGGGCTCATACCACCGTTTTAATGAGAAGAATACACTTTATAATAGATGTACATCTTTCCTGATTCCACAGAGAAGAAATCACAGCCCTCCCACCTTAAAAACACCACCTATATGGAACACCACCCCACGGCACCACACAAACGCCGCTCCAGCAACAAGCAACGCGATACGAATTTTCTTTGGGCTCCTTCCCCCACCCTTCAGTGGGCAGCAGGTAGAGGCACAAATCCCAATTACCAAATTTCAACATGCATCTCACTACTCTGAAAATTCAACCCCGTCTGACTGACAAAAATAGAGCTCCACATTAGCACAAGATATCGAGGAAGGAGGAAGAAAGGAAAAGAGGTTTGAGTAGTGCCTAGCTGCTCTACAGAAAGAGGTTTCCCCCTCTCCAAACTGCAAGGGAAAAAGGATGCCAAGAAAAAGAAAAGTAAAATAAATTGAATTAAAGAAAAACAGTTGTAAAGTGAACATTACAACCTGGGAAAAATGATGTCATTTTATTGAGAAACTCATTTTTTTCCATTAAACCTTAGTGAAACGGATAAAGTTTATACGGCTTAATGGTGGAGTTTTGCTTTAAATGCTACTCAATATCTTTAGCAGTACGATATAACATGGTATAACAGCTGTCATACTAACTGCTCGACTTTTATTGGACAGCAGAGAAAACAGTCAGAAAAATCACCTAACTTCTCTACTTTTACAGCATTTTCAAGGGTGTTTCTTTTCCACTCTCCGGCTGTGGTATGTATGATAAAAAACAATAACACGGCTCTTCATTAGCTCCCGGCTCAGCTCTTCAGGATAGTCAGATCTCCCGAGCAAACGCTGAGGAAGGACAACTTGCACACGGGAGGAAATAAAAAGAAACAGGAATCCACGGCGCAGTAAACCAAAACCAGGTCCCTTTTTAAGACTACTACATAAACACCTCCAATAAAAGAAGAGGACAAGTTTTCATTGGACTTTAAGTATTTGGACAGGAATGTTTTAGTAAAAGTTTAACGGCGAAGTGCATGCAATTAACAGAAAGCCTTCAGCTCTTTCTCTGGTATGTAAAAATAGCATTAAGCCGTATTAAATGCACGTGTAAGTATCTCAGTTGCAAGAAAAGGGAGGAGATATGCAAAGCACTCAGATATCAAACAATGATCTGTTGGCCAGATGGAGGAATAAAACAATACATATGCTAAAATTTGGAGAAGTTCTGTTAGGCGTCTGCCAAGGCTCACCCAATCTATTTTAAGTGCTTTTTGATACGTTAGCTTAGTGTTTGGAGTTGTACGACTGACGGTTACTACACAGGACCAGAAAGCAGCGAAGCGTTGGCGTGCAGGAGCTCCCTGACATCGGGGCGGCTTCCCCAAGACGGCCAAGTGTTGAGCCCAGCACCCCTACTCAGCACAGGGCCACAGCGAGTAATCTCAGACTGGTAACCCCGCACCTTTTG
>NW_010406705.1:22671-30031 GCF_000710305.1 Buceros rhinoceros silvestris | reverse complement strand
ATAAACTAGAAACTATTACCCAGAAACCATAAGAACCGCCTGAATAAGCTTAAAACTAAAGATTAGCAACTCCAGGTCTGAGTCAGGCCCATGTTTTTTCAAAGCTCATTACAGAGAGAAGTGACTCAGATGAGGCGAGTTTATCACCGGTGGTGATTTCCCTGGTCGAGGAGCAAACACCAAGGGATCGGGTAGCAGGACGCTTTGGCTTGTACCTGCACATAATAAGCGGAGACACCCGGGCCAGCTTCCTGCTCCAGCTGTCACAACATCACCATCGCTGCACAGCCCAACCAGCCCCACAGCCATCACACCCACCCTAGGTGCCATGAGAAGAAGAAATACAGCAGCCAGGCAGAGAGCGGGATGCACAGCTGGGCGTCCAGGCTCGGCTCGAACCCAGCTCCACCGCGAGGAGGCTGCACGGAGGCACCTGAGCTGCTCAGAGTGTGGGTAACAACACAAGGGTCACGACGGGGTTGGTGTACATGCAGCAGCTGAATACCTTCTAGGGGGAAAGGCCCCAGGAACACCGGCTTCTTAAGGGAGAACAGATTTGACATAACCTGATCTAACAGAACTCTGCTGATGGTAAAGTGTAACGAGCTAAAATCAACTGCACGGAGCAACTGAGAGGAGCCGACACGGATGAGCAGATTTGATGCTGGCACCAGTGCAGAATGAATGCCAGGGATGACGCGGAGAGGCAGGCCAAGAGAGGATCAGGCCCTGGGAGCATATGGACTGCAGGCTGAACTGTTTCATCCCGAGCATTAATAATGGACTGAAGTCTGTAAGACTTAATTGTGCTGAATCCTAATGCCCTCGTTCAAGGGCCTTGGGATTCTGATGGAGGATCAGCTGGCATGGAAGATAGCAACAGGAAAACACAATGCCTGAAGCCTAGCTAGCAGATCGATGGTCTGCCATGCTGTTCCTCTCACTTCCCTTCAGAGCCTTCTCCAGACTCCTTCCTCCTGCGATGCTGGCGAGAAAAAGTCACTTAAAAATCCCCTTGTTTATCCCATCTTTTCTTGCTATGAGATGGCTGCTTCCTTACATGCAAGGACAAGACTCAAGCATGGTTGGAAAGAGCATGAAGACAACAGGGGACTAACACAGAACTGCTGGCAGATGGAGAAAGGTCTCCTGGACATCCAGCCTTTTCCTCCAACTCTTCACCTCACCTCTTGCCAACAGATACATTTCCTAAATGAACAGCTCTGGACCCTCATTAACTCACTTGTTTACGTACAGCCTCCATCATGCTGTCGCTGCTGCAGTCAATACTGAACGGTGTCAGCTGATGGGACCAGCACACAGGCACCTGCACCGCTCCACAGCATCCCCAGACCTCCCGGTTCAAGCCCAAGCTGGAGCAACCTCCGCTCACCACAAAGCGCTGGTGAATTCTGCACCGTTTTGCTTTGCCAAAGGTTCCCCCATCAGGAATATTCCCAAGCACGTACATTTTGTGACGCCCACTGCTCATCAGGTTACAGTCAGAAGACACCTAAAGCCACCAGGCATCCACCCGCTCTGTTTTGCTGTTTTTCCTAAGACAATAATCAAGCTTCCCCCAAAGATGATGCGGCGGAAGGAGAAGGAAAGCGGGTGCTGTCCTCGACATTTCTAAGCACAGCAGATGTACGTAACTGGCTCCCGTTATTTATTTATTTACTGGTGTAGAGAAAATGCTTCTTCCCGAGAAACCCAAATGCTGATAAGATGATGAGAGGTTTGCATGCTGGTTGATGGTCTCACTTTCGCTTATCCTGAGTGAATACAAGCATCTATAACTAAATATTTCCCTTAGGGTACTGATGACTGAGGTATGTTTATTGCATTGAGTGAATTTAGATATATAATCAGCACAATAAACATTATTAAATTGTCTGAGTAAAATCAAAGCATGAAACACACAGTCACTGCTGAATTCTAATGATGCTGAATGCCCATGATTGCATGGGGAAAGGATCTTAACAAGCCTTGATTTGAGCTTTGGCATCCGCCTCACAAATCACACGGAATGTTCTCTCTTTAATAGTGCTGAATATTGATAAATGTCTCTGCACGGCACAACAGGGAAGTTGGTCTCTATTGGCAATCTTTACCGAAGTGTGTTTTTTCCTTCTCTACACTCAAGGGTTTACCCTGAATGATTTAATTATAATTTTCCTTGTGTAAGACAAATTAAAGAGGAGAGTAGGAGTGTCATGCCAAAGCAGATTATTTATCTCCTTAACAGATTGCTGTGCACCAAACCCCAGAGCTGCTGCTGCTACGTACAGAAACTGGGCGAAATATGGGACAAAAGCATAGATGTAATATAGGTTTAAAGCCCAAATGAATGAAAGCATTAACCCATTATTTATAGCTGGAATTGTTTTGTTCTGGTGAAAGCCAGACACACAGGGTATGCAGAAACCCAAGAGCAGCACCACGATGCTCCCTGGCCCCTGCCCAGGAACAGAGGACGCTTCCTGCTTTTGAATGTATTTTTGCTTTTCCAACATCCCGGGAGACTCTGGCCGCTCGCCTGCTCTTTTGCCAGAAAGGAGAACAACTGTGGTCGCCGGGCTCTGAGCACGGCAGCCCCGCGGCGTCACCGGTGACAGCAGAGCTGTGTCCCCTGCACAGGACTAAAGCTTTGCTGTATGCAACCATGAGGCTGGGCCTGCGGCACGGCAAGGCGTGGGCACACCGAGCAGCCAGTGACTACTCCTGCTATTTTAAACCCCTTGTTTACAGCCAAAATGTGGTTCTATCCAAGACGTGTAGCAGAGCTGCCGCTCGCCCACTGACTAACGCAGGTGCCTCTGCTGCCACTGCGGTCCTGTCTCGCAGGTCTCGAGCAGCCTCGCAACCTGCCGTGTGGGATGAGGAACCCCGTAAAATGCAGCCTGAACTACCCCAGTGACATGTGCCAGAGACGACAGTGACGACAGAAGCTCCTGCAAAACCGACCTGCCTCCTGCAGCCCTCACTCCTTCTCAAAAGCCCAAGAGGAAGGGGGCTAAACCAGCTTTACAGCACACCCTGAAAGTTAATGTTACCTGTATATGATTGTTTGTTGCTGCCGGGCAGTCGTTATGATGTGGCTGTGCTCATCTGTTAGGACACTTACAGCTTTTACTGTGTGCTTTTTATTGTTGTTTAAATCTAAATAAATAGCTCGTGGTTGTATCAGACCAAAGCTAATAGCCGGATGCCCAGAAAGTGCAGGATTGAGAGGGGGGGAAGCTACAACCCAAAAACTTTTCCTGGCCAGCCCAAGCTGCGGACTTGTGTGATGGGAGGTGGAAGGGCTTAGACCTCCTTTGTGAGCCTTTCCACAGCCCCATCTGACCCATGCCTGGGACCACCTCCAAGAACCCCCTTGTATCTGCAAGCTGAGCTGCTGTGCTCAACCAGCTGGCTACAAGAACATTCAGGGATGTCACAGTAAGCCTGGCAAAGGCATGCTCCCGCCAGACCCCACATCTTCTCTAGTCACAACCTTTGCAATCAAAAAACGACCAAACCCCTGCTCCTGCCTGCGCCCTCTTCTTTGCAGGCACGCTGAAGTTTCACCTTCTGTGAGCTTTCAAATCCCCACCTGACGGCGGAGCACAACTCCTCTTTCCTCTCTGCTCGCTCACCACCCCACGCTCTCTGCCTGCAGATAAATACCCTTTCAGAAAGGAAACCAGTGCCACACATCTCAACCAGAGGAGTTCCTGTGTCAGATGAAATCCAGGCAGGCACCATGGTGCCTGATGAGACTGCAACAAAACCCTTAAGTGCATCAGTAGGCATTCTTCAGTGTGTAGTCTCCTGCTCTACTCGTGGATAAAGAGGTAATTCAATCATTGCAGCAAATGGATGGCGTAAGCCCTCCTTGCACCAAACAGAGGCAAGATAAAGCAAAGGCTGTAGCTCTCTTATTTGTATTCCTATATATACCTGTTTTTGTATTTTGATACTGTAGAGAGCTCAGCAGATACGTAAGGAAAGTGCCACAGGAAGATTTAACAATGCAGCTATCCACTCAACCCCTGAGGATTTTAACTCTAAAAACTAAGACGATCTAAAAACTAAGACAATAGCAAACAATACCACGGTATGTTCATGCCTTCCTAATTAACCTGTTTGGAATTTTACTAATAAAAACCTACGTACTGCCTTCTTTGCAGACCCCGACTGCCTCCAGGCCACAATTACAAGACTCGGACACATGGGTCTCCAGTTCTGCTTGACAGAGAGAAAAACCTTATTTCAGAACAGATCCCTGTATTTCCACTGTGTTTCAAACCGAACAGCACCAGCAGAGCGTTTCCCGGGTCAGATTGCTGTCAGCAGACAGCACATGCCTCTATTCAGTGAAAGAGGATCCATTTCACTGCGAGAGATTTTATTTTATATACTCGGTAAGAAAAACATAGATAAAAAATTTATTGAAACATCATAAACCCATCTTGTTCAGCTCTATATGCAGCAAAAAGGGAATTTAATTGTTTAATAAACATCAAATTGTTTTTAGTGTCCCATGTAAGTCTTCATGAAAACCATGTCCTTGACACTTACATGCATTATAAATGTATACGCCGATGTTCCCCCACGTCCTTGCCGTAATGATGCCTGACACACACAGAGCAGTTCTTCCAGCAGTGGTGTGCTCTCCTTTAAAATCCATCTATTCCCAACAGCACTATTTTCTTAATATTAGAAAGATATAAGAGGTATTTATACAGCTTCCCTATCAATCTACTTCCAGACCACCAGAAATATAAACTCTATGGCTTAAAAATTCCATTATCCTCTTTCTAATGAATGAAAGGAGGACGGAAAGACAAAGCCATCAGTTTCCATAAAATTCAGCTTTCACTAGTGTCTGCTCTAACATTTCTAGATGGGCACAGGGACTCTCCTGAATGCAAAGAAGCACTGCCCTCCCCACCGCGCCCACGCGCTCCCCCAGACCCTTCTCCTCCTCCTCCTCCACTGGCAGCAGCGACACTGAGGCTGCAGCAGGCACTGGCACCCACGGCCCGAGCTCCTCTGGGACCGTCTGTCTCACCGTAAGCAAAAGTTACGTTGTTAGACACGCCTCAGCGAAATCCGGGGGTGTAAAGAAACAAACCTGCAATAAAGCATCCTTTGGAAAAAAGCAGAGCCCGCGCCAAGAAGCACGTCAACAGACAACCCCTGATTTAAGCCATTTCTTTGAACAATGTAAGCCCAGCAAGTATAAATTAACTCACACTTTTAAAAGCCAAACAACGCCAGTTAGCTAATTTTATCAGCGCTTAAAAAACCACCCCCCTTTGTTTTAGAGAACGCTGGTGAACTCAAGCCTATCCTGTCTTGTGAAAGCAGGTAAATACAGAGGGGAAAATGGCAAACGTGTCAGATGAGATGGGGCACTGAAATCGGGCAGAAAAATGGGTGGTAAAATGACCAGCAGATTTTTTCCCCTCACCTCCAGCCTGCAAACCCAAAGCACATCAAGAACAACACACCCAGGATGCAAAACTCAAAAAAAAAAAAGAAAAAACCAGCTCACGCTCTTCACGCTTCCCCAACACGCTTATCCACTGCACTTCTAATTAGCTAATTGTGCCCACATTGATCCAATTAACAAGCCATAAAGATCTGAACAAAAGGAGCATATTCTGCCCAATGGAGACTCTATTCAACCGCTCCAAAATCAGCCAGAGCGAGACGGGGAGGACAGAACCGAGGCCAAGGCGGTTGGCCACCGCTCCCAACGATTTCGCCATCGCTGCGGCACGCTGTTTGGAGATGCTCCCGGGTGGAAGCCCCACCGGCACCTACCTTTCCCGTTTTGGAGTGTGGACCGATAGCTGTCCGTTAGTTGAGGCGTGCGGGTTGATGATTAAGGAGGTCTTAGACGGTGCGGAGGAGGAGACGCAGGTGGTGGACAGGTCGAGGCTGCTGTGGTTGTTGCTGGCTGCCTCCTCCGCTGTGTGCGAGCTTGTCACTTCCTTCCAGAGCTGCTGCAGTTCTGTTGGAATCATGCCTGAAACAAACAAATTGGATAATTAAATCAATTAACAGCTAATTCGGCCGTCTTCAAACAGTAATTAAATCAAAGAGTCAGTAAACAAAGCTCAGTGTTAGTTTTGTGTGTGTGTGCGCCCGCGTTTTTGCGCATGGTGGGTTTTTTTTTGTAGTAACTCAAGGCTAATCCTGAACACCACAGGCCTCCTCACCGTTCTGGTGTGACACCTGCAATACCTCTGTAATGCAAAACCTGGGCTGGGGGGTCCACACAACACCCTCCCCACCCAAACACCCTGTTAATTGGTATTATTTTGTGTAATTCCCAGAGTCCTGACTCAGGCAGAGACGCCCCGAGCCCACAGCAAAGATGGCCAAGGGCTACTCCACAGTCGGCTGGAGATTTTTTTTTTTTTTTAATATACTAATTTTTTTTTTTAAGGGAAGTGAATACTTTCTCTCCTGTTTTTAAGAGAAAGGAAGGTCTTAGGAGAAAAAATCCCTCAGCTTTATTATTATGACAACATGAACCACAACATGACTAATTTTGTGCTTAAGTTTTAAATGATGACAAATAGCTTTGTTATTAAATACAGTTTTTATTAATCACTTTTAGACATAAATTATGAATTCATATTGTCTCCCTGAAATGCTTTTCAAATTTTAACAGTCAAATTGATTATACTATGATTATTTCATTAACACACCTATCTTTCTCATTAATTTTGGTTTCTCGAACTGCTCGCTTAATTGATGGATGTGTCTACTGAAAAACTGTGTTAACTTTCTATACAAGTAACACTATTATTACTGTCATTTCGTAGATCGATGCTAATGAGCCATTCAAAAGTAAAGGGAAAACATAAAATAAGCTTCAAGAAATAATAATAAAAAATAAATACATTTTTTTAATTGTGCCAAAACGGACACCAGGGTTAGGACACGGCGCTCAATAAACAGGGCAAGTGAAAACTTTGCGAACTCCAGCAGGTCCAGCCGAAGGCTGGACGAGGAGCTGCGCGTGTCAGCGTGACATGGGCGCACGCTGAGATCGTGCTTTTGGCTAAAGCTCATGTTCGTGATCAAACAAGTCGAGTTTCTCTCGCTGAGGATCATTTCAGTGCTCTTTCAGAGGAGGCCGCGGGAAAAAATTAGCAGTAGAGACGCATCACTTCAACAGTCAGGGGAAATAAAGAAATAATAATAATATCCAGTGGCTGAGTGTTGTTAAAGAGGTTTCTCGTCACTGTGCTCCCAGATCATCCTTGGGATGATGTTCATTGTTTCACCACACTGAAGCACTGGAGCTATCCTAAGGAAACCTGCCATTTTCTGAGCGCGCAGCAGCGGCGCGCAT
>NW_010406705.1:21646-22607 GCF_000710305.1 Buceros rhinoceros silvestris | reverse complement strand
GCCCGCAGCAGCGGCGCGCATAGCCACGTATCTCACCAGACCTAAGGTATTGAAAAAAAAAAAAGGCAGTATGCATTATATTCATTTGAAACACATAATAAAAAATGCCAAGGTCTAAATTTAATTTATTTTTGTCATTTAGAATACAATGGATAGATAATCATCTCAACGTGATCAGCCAAACATCTTTACTTTGCTAAACTGTTAAAGATTTTAATTATGCTAGCTTTGGAGAGCACTGGTCTAATGAGGCGATAGACTCCAGAGAATCTAAGTGGTTAAGAACTGTGAAATGAGTCTGATAGGATTTTTTTATATTCACCGTGGATCGTTTGCATATCAAAGAGGAGTAAATTATTGCACGACAGACCAATAACCTTCCCCGCCTTTCCAAGAGTAGCATTAACAAAAACAGTTGGTCTCCGGTAACGGTTGACTACAAAAAAATGCTAAAATGCTTTAAGTATCTGCAATTAATATATATTAATATATGAAAGAGGCTTCAATTTATACATTAAGTGATCAGATATTCTTAGGACACGTCGGTCCCTCTAAAGCCACGTCTCTTCCCTTTCATCAGACCCAGATGCCAATTATATTTTGATGGATTTTGTCCCAAATGAGCATTTAGTTATTAGACATATTCAATTATTACTTGTCCCCTGAAATTAAACCTCTGAGCAAATTAAACAAAGAGAAAGGTCAGTACACAAGCCCGTGTCCTGTTTTGCTGTATCGGGGCTATTATTTTCGCACACCTTGCGAAGTGACAGCGCGGGATGTATTTTTAGCTAACACGCTTGACAGGACTGTCTGCGCACTAACAATTACCTGTGAGCGCGGCTGACCCTTACACCGCTGTTTACTCAGTCGAAACAATAGTGAATAGACTTGTCTGTTGATGATAACATATTGATAGGAGACCCTATGAGTCGACACCTATTTTTATTTCCCAGAATAA
>NW_010406705.1:16067-21527 GCF_000710305.1 Buceros rhinoceros silvestris | reverse complement strand
TTTTTTTTTGTTTTTTTTTTTTTTTTTGCTATCGCCCCCCTATCTGGATTTCTGCGGGTTTTAAATTAGAGACAGGCTAGCACCCCTTCCCCTCTCCCTGTCCCCCTTTCTCCTCTCCCCTTCCCCTCTCCTCCCAGTCACTTCTGCATCGACTAATGCTTTATCCCAAGGAAAATCACGCAAGTGTTTCAGCTGTTCAAATAAACGCACACACACTATTCACACCTTGCTGCAGATTCTCCAGAAGGCAAGGTGCTGGGTCTAACTTTCTACACCGGCGTAACTCATATTAGCACCAACAACTACGCCACGGATCGAAAGAAAAAGAAAATGTACCCAGTTGCGTGGGGAAAAATTGCTGGAGATAACGAGGAGGATTCAGGCTGGGTGACATTAATTGAAAGAGTTAACTATGATGCCATACATGTCTGCACACGACCCATCGCGTAATTAATAAAATTTTTACAAAGCCTCTCTTCCTCCTTCCCCAAATTTAGCTCTTTTTAGAATAATTCTGGAGAGAATTCCTAACCAGCCTGTCACCCTGGGCAGCTGAAAGGTACGCTCATTACTCACCCGGCAAAATGGTTAAATAAAATAATAGAACGAATGGCAAAAGCAAGTCCAACAGATCCACGGACACTCACAATAAATTATGTAATTTACCATTTAACAGTTTCATTTTAACAGCGAGAGCTAAATTTTAAGTCAGATTCCCAGAACTGCGCTGCAATTACCCGCGATCGCTGCTGCCGGGGCTCCAACTTCGTACGTACCAGTAACAGGATTTAGACCTGGAACTGCCAAATCTACGGGAGCAATCAGGCACCCAGACGTCTCAGACCTATTATTTTCACTCACTGGTGATCTGAGGCGTGATTTGCCATTTCATTTTGCAGATACTAAAGATCTAGCTCTCGCTGCTCGGAACGCTGCTGAAATGTGGTTTATTTTTAAATTGTCACGATGTAAAATCTAGATTATAGAGGTGCCTAAATACAAAGCAGCGGAGATTACACAAATATAACATTAAAGGATGTGCTATTTTGTGTAAGACAATAGGCGAGCACTAAAAACTGAAATGAAACTCAAATACAGCTTGAAACAATGTATTAGTTCTAAAACCTAACAAAAATATCACTGATGAAATAGCATTCTCTCCTTGGAAACATTTATTACTATTACAGGTACTTAAAAGCAAAACGCTCTGCACTGAATTCATAGCTACATTTACTAGAGGGATGATTTTATTCTTTTTTATACACACATTTACAGGGTTTGTCTCAGTCTGGCAAACTGTTCTGAAAACAAAAGGAAATGATATATATCTTTTTTATTTAAAATAAGAAGTGTCCATTACCAATTATTTTAAACTATAGCCCTGGCTCTTCATTGCATTTTTCAGGACAACTAGTCCTCTTCATTATGAAAGAAAATGTAGGCGCAGGTTTAAAAAATGTATGTTGTGGGGACAGTTGACAGATTACTGCTCCTGGAACTCAATTTCCCAACCCCAGGTATCACCGGCTCAAAGACAAACAGAGTTGCTCAACCTCTTTGTGTCCTTGTACCTCCATACCCAGGTGACCATGTTCAAGCAAGCAGAAAGTTGATTTAAACCTCATAATGACATCAGTTTTAAGCCATCGTCTCTCTGATAAAAAAAAACAAAACGTTGTGCTGTATCGCAACCTGCCTGAATCCTTGAGTTACTTTTTCCTCCCGCCGCTGAGCCCCCGGCTCCAGCCGCCCCCAACGCTCGCAGCTCACTTCCCCGTAAGAACCAGCCCCTTCTGTTTATGCTTATGTCGTCTCCGGCGTGCAAGCCAGCACCCCTAAGGTTTTAAATACGCTTCTTCGCCAGGACTAATAGTTACACTACCCTGCTAACCGTATCAATCACTGCCACCACTGCTGAATTACCTACCGGTGTCTCCGATGTGTTCCCGCACAGATTACACTTCATGCATCACCACATTCATTTCTTTCACATTACACATGAGCGTGTCTTGTCACTGCCCAATTGCCCTCCTTTGGACAGCTTAACTGATGTACTATACAATGAACCTTACCGAGCCAACTAATGGTATAGGAGCTGTGGGAAAAATTAGAAAGGTTGAGGCTTGAGGCCGGTGGCTGTGTGGGAACAGCCTGGGGTGCTTCCAGCAATAAATCTGAGGTGTAATTAATGCACGTTACGGCATTTTGCAAGTATAAATGGCATTTTGTCTCCATGCGCTTTTTCCCGGGCTCGTTTTGTGCCTTCTCCCCACTGCACCAGGCATCGATGGTGACTGATCAACCATCACCCCGGGTCTGATCCTGCCGCTCCCACCAGGCACCACCTTCCTGCTCATCAGCCTCTGACTCACCCACAGGCCCAGTCCAGATCAGATCTCCAGCTCTGGGATGCTGGAAAGCTCAACTGAGTCTTGCAGAGGGAGGCCTCTGGTCCCCCAAAGCTCAGCCTCTCAAGACAAGAGTTAGGCACTCAAATCGGACCGGAAAGTGTAACCCTGAAGAAACCACGCCAGCCATACAGCAAAACAGACTCCAGTTTTGCTCCCCTTAATCCATGTATTCACCAGCCACCTTGTTCTCCTTTTAGAGCTACACAAGAAAAAAAGAGGGTGAAGTACAGAAGCGATTTTGTCCTGCCTCCCCCATGTAACTAAACAGAGCTGAACATAAATTCATTATCTGGTTTAGCAACTAGCAGCAGCCCTAAGGCTGCTTTGAAGAGCCCAAACCACTCAACCTGAGCTGACTCAAGTTGTTGAGGTGGACGTTTAAATTTATTTTGAGGCAAGGGAAGGAAAAGGCGTGATTATTCAGAAATACCAGCATCATGGTTGAAAGGTCTGGTCTTCCCTGAGCCACGCCAGCTTCAAGCAGCCTGCCTTCATCACAGCCGCCAGAGCTCAGGCAAGTCTGTTCAAATGTCCCAAGGCTTGCAGACAAACCCAAGGCTTGCAAATAAACAAACAAAAAATGAGTAAATTCAAGCCAAAGAGGAAAAGAGAATAAAAACCTCCAGGTGATAATCACTGTCCAAAGTACTGTGATTTAAGTAGTTACTGCTTTCGATGTATCGATATCTTTAAAAAAATTAAATAGGGATTTCAGCAAATCAGTAACTTCTTGCAGAGTGCAGGACTGACTAAAGATGTAGGAGGACCTAACTGTCGGTAACACCATTAAAACCGAACGCAGTTAATCCCAACTCGCCTCAGCGCGGAGGGACGAATGAAGCTACGCAGGCAGTGAGACGAAGGCTGTGGAGAGGAGGCACTGCCACCTCCTCCTCCCAGCCGCAGCAAAGGGCAATCGCATTTCTGCAGTTTGGCAGCGTGTGGATCAGAGCTCCTCTGCACCTGGCTCCTCCCCAGGATCCGGAAAGGGCCCAAATAACCCACTTAGAAAAGGAAAAGCTGCTCTGACACTACCCTTAGCCGCGAACCCAGCACCAAGGATCGATTAAGACGTCTCCTGTGAAGGATTCTGTGTCCAGATTAGCACAAGCAGCAGCTTCGAGTCCACCAGACCAGCTACAGCCATGCAAATGGAAGCGGGACTCTAGACTGCCTGTCTCCCACTAGCCAGCGCGGTCCACGATTTCAGCATTGCCCTTCTCGAAAAATACCTTTATAAAGCCTACCCTGCCTGTGAGGATTTTTCTGTGCTTTTTATTTTACGGGCCTAGGAGATCTCTCCCTCTCTTCTGCTGAGTCACAGTTTTGTGTGTGTGTGTGCATGCTCTCACTTTGCTCGCCAGCCGGCAGCTCCCAAACCCCTCACCTACCTTGTGCAAGGGGTTGCAAAGGCAGAGTAGGCTGGCCGGGCTGGATCGTCAGCAGCCCCTGACGCTGCAAAGACAGGAGGTGCTGCTGCTGCAACTGCTGCATCTGTAAGAGTTGCTGCTGAAAGGCCAACTGCTGTGTAGCCACCTGCTGTTGCTGGGGCTGGAAAAGAAAAAAAAAAATTAAATAAAAATGCACGTTTATCAGTACAGAGCAAAGCACTACAGAGGATTTACAGGGCTTGTCTCGACACACTTCAGCTGCTGACTGCGGTCGTCCGGTACCAAGGCACACCAGCGAGAACACCACCCCGCACCAAAGACCCCAGGGCACACTTAGGCACTAGAGGGCTGTGGTTGATGCCCACCTCCAGCGGCTGCCTTCGTCCTACCTAAACCCTCCTGCCACCCCAATTACAGACGTATGCAGAGCTCCTTGGGCCACGCTACCGCAACACCCTGGTCCGCACGGTCGTGCTTTACCCCAGAAGAAACTGCATTTCAGTGGCGGGTAAAGCAAACGCTGCTGGCAGCTGTTAAAGTCCGGGGTAACTCTTCGAGGCAAAGAACATGTACAATGTGAGAATCACACCACGCGGTCACATCCCACACCGATGTAAAGAAAAACAACCCTGCGCTCTGCTCTGTTTGCTCATGCGAGGGTTGTCTCAACTATTAAGGCAATACGACTGGTTTAATTTATGGGACTTTATACTTACTCTCCCTTATTCATCCATCAAGCCCCACAATACTCTGTTATACTCAGAATTATTCTGTGCTGTATTTAAGGCTGCTACTTCTGCACTTCGAAAATTTTAATTATTCTCACTAGAAAGAAGATGGAGTTGCTTTACTCCACAGGGATGTGAACCTTGAACCTTCGAGGTGTAAAAGAACATGTTGCTTTTCTCACTACTGCACCCAGAGAAGCTTTTAACTACTCTGTTTATCACTTCTGACATAAATAAATGAGAAAAAATCAGACCTTTGAAGAAGAAAAACTTCATCTAATATTGTTAATTAGCCATGACAAACGATGAAATAACATTGTAAATCTTTCATAGAAACAGCCACTAGATTTTAATTACACACATTCATAATTTAGCAAACAACATCTTACTTGAATGTGAGTGTTTAATATGTACAGTACTCCAGGCTTCAGAGTCCTTAATTCTGTTCCGTTAAGGAAGCCTCTAGGTTTTGCTGCCATGCTCATCTTGTACTTTATTTGCTTTGTTCTTTAAAACCCATGAAAGGCTTTGCATTCTGATAAATATCTTTTTATTTATTGTACAATGACAGGAGGAAAACTTTTGTTGTGTAAAACATCAATACATCATGCCAGTGTTTAGCAGTTCCTTGTGCTAGCCAAAAAAAATTAATGTAGATTTCCTTAGTAATTATCTGAGTGATAGAAAGATAATACAGTGCAGTGGTACAATAAATAGAAGGAAATTATCTAATATCCCTAATCTGCTAGGAATCGTATCAAGGTGGAGGTCTTATACACATTATGGCTAACGATTATGGAAAGAAAATTAACTCTTACAAAACTGCACACTTCCACAAACCAAGCCCAGCCAGATCCCCAACCTTCTGTCGCCCTTCCTTGACACTGAGCCAGAGGATCGCTGGCCCCATTCCCTGATGGTGTCAAACCA
>NW_010406705.1:12987-15966 GCF_000710305.1 Buceros rhinoceros silvestris | reverse complement strand
ACCGGGAAAAAAAACCCCCGCCAGCGCCACAGGAGCAGGACTGACGGACACCAGCCAGGGCTTCGGCCCCCACCTTCCTGTACCACCGTACCCCATCAACACCGCGACCAGCTGTATGCCCACAGGCGTGCCGACAGCCTGCCTGTCTGTTTTCTTTACAAGGTCGATTTACCTTATTTCCAAAGAACATCGAAGACGTCAAGAACACAGTTAAACAAATAGGTGTTTAGATACTCGGAAACTTGGAGAGTTCTCACCTCTCTGCAACAGCTTGCTCAGACAGATCCAGCTGCTCGAACTATTTGCAACAGCACCAGATGAATGCAAGCCCCAGCAACAGCTATATTCTAAATATATATACTTTATATCTATATTTATACACACCAAATAAGTGGTGTAACATAAAAATCTCGTTACAGTAAGCTGTGTTTTACCTATTTGCCATATGGGTGTCAAGTTAGCTTGCTTTTTTTAAAAAAAATTGACCGATGCCCCTTTGGTTGTCTTCTCAGCTATCCTAAGAACAGCTCTTGAACACTCTCCACTTTGAAAAGCCAGGATATAAAAGTATACAAGGCCCATTGTCCAAGAAAGAATTTAAAAGCAAGACACGTTGCCAAACTGCGCTCCCCACCCAGTTACCAAACACAGGATACAAGGCAGTTTGTTTACTTCTCACAATTGAATGCATACAAAAAAGGTCTCAGTGCAGTCCTGTTGTCAGGTCAGTAGTCAGTGTTAAAATGCTGAAATATCCTGATAAAACTTGCATTTTTGATCCCCTCCCTAAAGCTTCTGTCAAAGGTCTGTTTTCCTTTCTTAGGTTACTCCCTACTGCCTAACATAAACTGTCACAACTGCCGGAGGACAAACGGCCCCGGTCGGAAAACAACCCGCTGCCGCCGCCAGGCGGGATCCTCCTGCGGCTCCAAACCCCCCTGGCCTTGGGGAGACCCGGCTTTGCCGCAGGAGCCGGAGCCCCGCGGGCACGGGGCTGACTGAGGCCCTGCCCGGGCGCCTCTTCCCCTCGGGCACTGTGCAGTGCTCACCCTTTGCTCATGCCACGTAGCTCTCGAGTAAATCCCACCAGAAACCTTACTGGGGTGCATCTGTTACCCTGCCTGGGGGTCGGATCCTTTTTACCACCGAGGCTGGAGAGGTTTGTCGCATTTTTCTCCTTTCAGGCCAGCACGATGGGGTAGGGCACTAACAAAATGATGGGGGGATGAGGTACAGGAATACACGTGTTCCATCTGCCAAGGGACACACTCGGCCCTCGTTAGCACGGCAGCCGCCGGTCCCCACCACGGCACTGCTCGCCATGTGACCCCACCAGCAGTTTTTACTATGAGAGGGAGGGGAAAGGAAACAACCAACCCCAAACCCATCGCCTGCATGCTAATTCAGCCAGAATAACCTCTTTAAAGCAGGAAAAAACGGGGCTGAACAAACCTGCAGGACTGAAAATGCATCACTGAAAAGGGCCTCTACTAAAACCATCGGCCAAATACCTCCCCCAAACCCTAGAAAAAGCCGAAGAGACATGGGGCCCCTGTTCTCTTCGCAGCTACCGTGTTGAAATGCTTGTCTTGAAACGGGAAGGAGCCCTTTCTTATTGTTGCGTTTGCTAGTGTAATATCAGAAGTGTGACCACAGTAAATCGGTGTGTTAGATATTGAAACGCCATCACATTGTCTAACTTCCCTTCTCGTCTTTTTTAACACAAAGTATTTTTCTCCTTTAAGCTCCAAGCCCTCATCTTTGTGTCTGAGATGCTCTCCTGTCTGACAACAGCAATTTAGAAGAGTTAACTTTTATCGTTCATTCTGCTGTGTAACTTTCCCCTTCAAATTTCTTTATCTGCCCTCTGAGCTCATCTGAACTTTCATGTTCTCCCAGCATGCAGGCTTGCATTCAAAACTATGTCTAATAGACCAAATAAGAGGTTAATAAGAAGTGGCAACAGAAAGAAAAAATACAATCCCTGGTAACTGATAAGAATGACAGTGGCAGCCCTTTATTGTTTGTCTTCAAATATAGAGTTAAAGATCTTTAAAAAACTAAATTTTGACGCCTTTGAAAAGAAAGAAGCACAAAATAACAACAGGGGGTTATTGCCTGCCAGCCACAGGGGAGAAGCTCCATAATTCTTATTCTCCCTTTTGAAGGCTGTTAGAAATCTGATTCAAAAAAGCAACAGCAGAAGGAGAAAGCCTCTTGAGGCTATCGCCATTTCCTGTGATCATGCATAATGCGTTTCAAAAGTGGGTTTTTACCAATTCTGTTGATCAATTGCACCTCCTTCATATTCCCTCTTTTTTCTGCTGTGTTTACATCTGATGTGACTCAATGACAAGCGCTGTCTGAGGCTGTGAAACAGACCTGTCATGTTGATTTATGGGCGCATCAAACCACGACTTGTCCAAACTGAAGCTCGCAGTTCATTAATTAGAGAGTTGTGACTTTGAAGTCAGCTTTCAGACTGTGGTTTTTAACATTTGGCTTAATTTATATGCTCTTGAATGTGGATCTCTAAGGAAAAAACTGAAATTCCCTTCTTGTCTTTGAACTTCTTTTGACCGCACAATAATCATTTCTTTGTCCAGAGTGATGCCTGCATCCCAGAGTCATTAACGCGCATTGAACTGCCACTGATGAGTAAGCCCTACTGAATTAGAAAAACAGCCAGCAAAACAAAGCTGAGAGCATTCTGCACAGTGATATCTCACAATTACATGCCTTCCCTCCCTGTGCCATTTCCATTTTAATTACTGTTAGTCCTTTAGATTTACATTTTAGACACTTTTTAATCTGTTCCCTTTTTATTATAGAGGCGCTCGTAAGCGCGCTGTGGTTAGGGTTGTGTCAGCGTTTCCATTATAAACCCCCCTATTTTCAGGGGTTTATAACTCCGCTGGAAAAATTCACTCTGGGTTGAAACTTGGCGCAGGTGGCACGATCTGCCAAAATTTCAAGGGG
>NW_010406705.1:9116-12920 GCF_000710305.1 Buceros rhinoceros silvestris | reverse complement strand
GGGGGGTGTGGCCAGTTGAAAAAAATTTAAAGGGGGGGGGGCTGAGCGTGGGGTGCGCACGGAAATTTGTGTGTGCTTCGAGCAGCACCGCTCGTGAAGTGCCACACAAGTGCTGCAGCTATCGCAGGACATCACGCAGCGTCTCGTGCCAAGAGGCAGCTCTCTAGGATCTATCCCAGCCAGCACCGATGTCGGATTAAATATCAAAGTCTCAAAACTCCTTGTGACTAGAAAGGTGAACTCAGTGCCTTAAAAAAGAAATGTAATTGCAGCAAACCCCAACCTAAACACACCAAAACCAACCAACAAGGTTTAGGACGTGACAGGTATTTCGAAAGGCAGGTGTATTTAAAGGGCAGGCAGAAACCACTCTGGCCTGCCCCGTTTTCACCACGGACCGTGGTGACGTCAGAGCGAGGTGTCCTGCCTCAGCGTTCCCGCGCTGCCTCTGTCTCTCAGACCTCGCTTCTCGCTGCCACCACCAATGCTGCTCCAGCACAGTCCCTCCTGCTAAGCCTGTGCTGCGAGGAATGTGCAACCAGAACCTCTCCGCTTGGAAACCGCCAGCCCAAACTCATCGTCTCCTGGCGTTTTAGAGAGGACAGCACCGTATCTGGGCCTGCTGCCTTGCCCCCTCCCCTCTGCAACATAACTAACTTCCAAAAGCGCTCTCCCAAGATACCAGTCTAGATGCTTGCTCCAGTACTCACAGCGAGCATCGAGGCATGGTCCTCTGCTATAAAATATGTGGCAGCGAGCAAATGGAAAGCACAGGAAAACACAGGCGAAAAACAGGACAATAACTCTAAATCTGAAAGCTGAGACCCGATAGAGTCAGTCCAGTTGTGCAATCATTTATAAGATGAATGACAGTTTAATAGCCACTAGACGGTCCCCGGGGATCTGCGGTTTGAAAGTAAAATGGGTATTGTCTGTACCTCTTTAGGCTGTTTTCCAGCATGTTGTTGCTGTAAAAGTTGAAGCTGCAACTGTTCCTGTTGTTTCTTATAAAACTCTTGAAGCTGCTGCTACAAAGAAAAGGGAAGATGGTAAGTCACAAAGTGGAGAGCCAATTCAGTGTCCCTTTTGGTGTAACGCACAAACTGTGATTTGAAAAATAGCATCCTTTTATCTGTAATGGCCTGACCTTTAGTTTGAAACTCAACAATAAATTCAGTGCACACTGACTATTCTTGGCATTATCGTTTGAAAAGTAATCTCCAAAATGAACTGATGAAAAACATACCATTTTCTACACAAACTAATTAAAATAAGGCAAGGAATGACCTTTGATTGTAACAACAAAGCCAAAATGCCCTTGCTGAGAGAGCCTGGCGGATCTCTGTTGTGAAACACACATGCTTTCTAAATGATAGGGTTTGACTGTATTAAGTGTTGTCCAATACACGCACAGACATCCTGGGAAATACCCTCCTCCTCCTTCTCGCTCCCCAGATGTGTGCCGTGTGGACAGCGGGGAGCACGCAAGGTGGGGCTGGGCTGGATGCTGATGCCCAGCTGGGATTCATGAGCTCTCTCGGAGTCGTACCCTACGGTAACGGAGCCTTGGGGCTTGTTGGTGGCCAATTTTCAGCTGAAAAAGGACCATGGGCTGCGAGTACGTTGGCTGAAATCAAACAAATTAAGGCTTGCAAACCTCTTCCCTGTATCGACCCCTTACTTTGTTTATTCCAACTAGTCAGGGCACTCCACACTTTCTAAGGGATGGAGGCAAAAGCAACAGGGACATCTGCCGAAGTCCTGACACTGAAATATGCATCTGTATTATTTAGCTGATCTTGGAAACACTCCTAGCACTGCTCCCTGGATTTGTTTCCAGTAGCTATTTCTAGAATTAAAAACAAAAGAGCAGTCAGTTCATCTCGGAGCACAGCTGCTCCGAGGTTCGGACCCGAGACATGGGCAGCTGCTTTCCCCAGGAAAGTTTTGGGAGGTGAAGCCCTCTGGTACCCACAGGGACTGCCTGAACAGCTGTTAAGGAAACAATTACCTGTTGAAGCATGAGTGCCTGCTGCTGCTGGAGCAGGACTTGGAGTTGCTGGGGAGTTAGCACTTGTTGCTGGAGGATCTGCTGCATTTGCTGGGGAGTGATCACTTGAGGTGTCATCATAGCCACCGACACTGGAACCTGTAGCGCGAGAGGAGAGCAAACAGGGGGTCAGAGCGCATCACCACAGCTCCAACGCGCTGCCCACCATCCCCGTGCCTGGCTTCGAGGGTGCTGAAGGCGAGGGAGTCCCCACTGCCCACCATGGCAGGCACAGAGGTACCAACCCCGTTTCCTGGTCTCTAAATTTCCCTTTTGCGTAACACCGGGAATTCTTTAAAGCCAGCAATACGGTAAACCCTGTTAAGATTTGCTTATTTTTGCAAGAAATCATCAACTGGGTCCTTTCCACCCCCAGAAAGCGCTTGCCTTCCGCAGGGAAAACCAGCAGCTGAGGATCCTGTGCTGATGGGATCTAGACCCTATTACGACAGGTTTTTAAGAAAATTGAAGGAAGGCTCAGTGATGTGAATAACAGCACTAGAGTCCCATGCAATTTTAACAGAAAGGCCCAACCACGATGTCTTTACCATTCCACATTCACCCAGCATACAGATGTCTTCAATTCTTTCATATTATGTGAGATACCATTAAAAGCCGCTTTCCATGACATTTCAGTGACAAACAGCTACAGTGATGAACTTGATAGCATTTCATATTTGCAACTGTTAACACGTTTCTGCACGGGCATCTTTGCGAGGAACCTGTACACTGTATCTGAAAGGATGATGTCTTGTTCAGATAAAACACTGACATTAAAATGACAGGCTGTCTTGGCCAAGGTTACACAAATTGTATTCAAGCGGATACCTAATGACAATGCTATGAATTCTGCAAGCTTTCTAGAATGTAATTTAGCTATTCAAAATAATCACTGCACTTGTGTTTAATTTGCAGACTACATGAGAACCATTTTGTCAGTCCTAGTAACGCAAGAAGACTATTTCCCCAGAAACCCACTCCTCTACCCTCCACCCCAAAAAAAGGAAAAGAAAAGGAGGGGAAAAAAAAACAATAGAGGAAAAGACAAAACCCGTATGAGTTTTAACAGTAATATTTAAGCACCTTACTTTTCTATAGTTTCAGATCAAATACGTGACAGCACAAAACTAAAAGCAGTAAAGGATATACTTTGCTAAAAAGGATCTCCCGTCATCTCACGGATTACAATAAAAGGTAATAATATGTTTAGCACTTTTTCTGTGCACCAAAAATCAGCAGACAATAGCTGATCAGAAGATAAAGGAGTTAAAAAAAAAAAACCTTCCCGTGTAGTAGTAAGCAAGGGAGAAAGGCAGTATTAATTTTATGTAACATAATGTCTTAATATGCAGTTTATCTTGACTTTTTCACATGATTTGTCCTGTCATTTGCATAGCAAGCTCTCATTCCTAATTTCACAGTCATTATGCACTGATGTCCTGATTTCTCAGCATCACTAATTTTGATGAACTAAAAATGGTTCCTGAAGGTCAGAGGCATGTACACGGCACATCTCCCCGCCTTGTTGTGTACATGTTGTCTGCCAGGGCCAGGCACGGCCTCCAGAGCATTTGTCTGCGCAAAGCCTAGCGAAGGCTCGCACACCTCCGACATCCCCCACACATCTCAGGGGGTCCAGGCCAGGGTGAACGCGGGCGAACGGAGAGCTAACTATGGGTCAAACGCCAGTCCCACCAAAGTCGGCGGCTGTTCCCCCGTGGCCGCGCCCATGGGAAAGACGGCCCACCGCCCCG
>NW_010406705.1:7030-8997 GCF_000710305.1 Buceros rhinoceros silvestris | reverse complement strand
TTGGCCGTGCCTATGGGACAGCCGCCACCTCGCCACGCAGAGACAGCTCTGGGGACCGCGAGTCAACAGGATGGGTAATCTCATTAAGTTCAGAATCTCTTCATCCGGAGTCTTTTACAAACTTTTCTGGGAGGAGAAAATTATTTCATTAAATACTGCCATCGCTATCTTTGCCCCGAAGCGTGACTCACCTTCATTATTCTCATCCCCAGAGAAGTTTACTTTACCCTCCGGTTTGGACTACCTTTCATTGAAGTTGGACTGAGCAAACAGAAGAGGAAGCATGTTTAAGTATGTTTTCTGTGCCCTTCTTGGAAGATAGACAACACAAATACTCCTCAGTCAGATTTATGACGACAAGTAGGGATACAGACAGGAATAGGGTGGGGTGCTGTAAGCCCTACACCTCGGTGATTAATACGGAGGGCTGCATTCTGCCGTCAGCTATGCAGAGACAACTCCCATTCACTTCCACGGCTTTTTTATATGTTTATCTTGGGATAAATCTAGGGATTCGGCCGTACCTTTGAAAGCTGGCCATCTACCTTCCGGTGAAGAATCTCTCAGCTGTGCTCTGTGCTAGAACACAAGCACTCAACCAGCAAGAAAAACAAAAAAATACAAATACATCTGTAACACACACATGTGGCACACCGAGGAGTCCAAGTCTGCATCGATCCGTTCATTTTACCATCTGAAACTACATTTTCACACCCCATCTGCACCTCAGAGGAAGGTCCTGCCTTCCATTTATAAACAGCTAACGGCCACATTTAGCCAAAGTTTGTGCTGCAGCTTAAGCAACTTACAGAAACCTCTGAGCGAATTCAAATAAACCAGAAACGACCGTGTTAAAAACGACACGCACGCCCCGGACAAGGGTGGGCGCGCGGACGGTTTGAGGCCTTTAAATAGTTAAGAGTGATGGCCTATATATCCACTCTCTTAACTCCCAACGTCCAACTTTTTCATGTAGCTAGTCCCTGGTAATACTAGGAATCAAAGGGCATGCAGCACCAGCAATAGGCTATTATAGCCCACACTTTATTACCCATTACTACCGAGGTCATTAGCGGTAAGAGTGATTGTACCGGTCTTAACCTATTGATCATTGTAACTACTATCATTTAATCCCGTGTTGAATGTCTGGAAAGCTGCTAAAGGCACACAAGAGAGAGTGCTTTAGTGATGAGAAATATAGCCAAAGCTTGGAAATTACACTTTGATTCATAAAATCTAGCCAGTGGTTTAAATCAATAGTATTTAAAACAGTCATGTAAGTTCTTAACTACAGCTCTCTAATATTTATGGGTCCCTTTTTGAGTGTATTCAGTCAAAACTGAACTTTATATTAGATACTGCGCAACAGACTTTACATTACGTTAGATAAAAAATATTTATTTCTGATATTTTGTCCGATAGTAAATGAAACCTAAACTGAGGGCTATAAATTAATTTTAGATTTCTATCTCTCAGATGTCAACTTAAATGTGTTGCCAAAAAAAATTACAAACCAACTTTAAAAATGGCTTAACTGTTTAAGTACATGAAAATGAGGGTGGTTTATGAGTTAACAATGAATCACAGAAGGCAGTTTATGAAGAACTAAAATAATTCTGTCTTACTGCCTTCAGGGAGTTGAAGTTCAAATTAAACTACTGGCAGATATATTTAAAGAATGTTAAGTTAGCATGCAGAGCAGAAATCAATCTTTTCTTTTTTTTCAGCTGTTTATTTCTGTTTTCCCCATGAAACACGATTGTTGTTATTGATAGGGTTACTGAACTACTTTTGGTATTGTTGACTGATAACAATAGGGTGTGGTAGATACGCAGCTGCACACAAACCTGGCAGCAAAGGTAAAAATACAGCTGCAAGTTGGCTTTCAGAGCTGTACTAGTAGAGACCTGCTGACATGCTAATACCATCAACGGCAAAAATTGTCTTTAATACTCACAATTGTTTTC
>NW_010406705.1:3724-6919 GCF_000710305.1 Buceros rhinoceros silvestris | reverse complement strand
CAGGTTTTGCCCCGCTGCCCCTCCGCATCACTCAAAGCCCTCCCAGCCACCGCGGTCCCCTCCGCCACCCCGGTTTCAAGCTCTGCAAACGCAACGTATTTTGGCACGACCGACCAGGAAAAACTTCCACAAACTTGGGCCAAGTTCTCCTCTAACTTCACAACGGAGTCACCACATTTGTTACTCCTCCGCGCAACCCAGACAAGGGTCATGGGGATGAAAATGATTTAGTCCTATTTAATCATCTCCATTCCTCCATTTGCAGTGATATTAATGTAATTAAATACTAACTAAATAATTTCAAGTAGTTTAATCTTGTATGAAGTGGGGAGGGGGGAAAAAAAGAATGCATTTTGACACGCCGTGCCTTGGGAGCTGGCTGCCGTCGTGGTCCTGTTAACTGGTAGCAGGCCTGCACGGGAGAGGAGGAGGATTTCCTGAATTCAGGAAGAATAACTGCCAGAAAATCCTTTTCTGCTGCCATGTATGATCGAACTTGATTTCAGTGAGACCTCAAACCAGGCACCTTGGATTGCCAAACAGCAATTCTTCGGTTAAAGATTCAGTGATAAAGGGAGCACAACACAGCTGAACACGGGAAGAGCAAGTCGCTGAGGAACGGTTAAAAATCCTGGGCGACAAATAAAAATAGATACGGCGAGGCAAAGCCTAGCGATTCACTCGAGCTGTCTTATTAGAAAGCTATTACCTGCAGTACATTTGAAATCTAAAAAAAGCTCAGCCGAAACACCACAAGCCAGCTTTGCTCCTGCCACAGGAGAAGATGAACCACGGATACACCCTGGCACAGAGAGAGAAGCACGATGCCACGAGCCAGAGCAGAGCCCAGCAGAATCAGCAGGACCTTCACCCCGAGACTAACACACTTCCGACACAGTATTTCATCCTCCAAAATCACAACATAAAAAACCCCAAACGCTGCCGTTACAATTACCACGCAGAAACTGCAATGCATTATGCAGAACGGAATCTCTCTCTCCGACTTCGTTATTTAGCCATAACACAGTACACACATTAAGGCAGGTAATGTTTATTATATTAATGTAAAACCGGCTGAGCAGTCTGTCATTAGCATAACTGTTCTCTCCGTAACAATACAGCTCCCTATTAAAAGCGAGGGGGGGAACCCCCTCTTTAAAATTAAATTAGCATTTTATTATTATAATTTTTGTTTATTGTGTTTTATCAGGAGGGAAGATCTCCCTCTGACCCACGCTAAGGCAGCACCATGGGCTATGCTGACATTCCCCGGCACGTGAGACTCTCTGCTGTCTTCTCTGTTCTCTTCTAGCTGACAAAAAAACGGGAATATTTTCGTATTTGTTTACAGAATGAAACATCTGATCTTATCTACCACTTCTCATGCATACCAGGTTTCTCACTAAGTGCCAGGATAATTGTTTCTGCTATAATAAATACCCATTTAATTTGCATAAAAATATAAAGTTTACATAAATTAAATCCTTTCTACATCTCACATTTGTCAAATAGGGACTAAACCGAAACATGTACAACCAAATACTCATTTAATAAGCCGAGTAAGATTTCAGCCTCAAGATTATCATCATCATTTTTCACGTTTTAAAAAGTTATCCGTTTTGTTTCCTGCTCCAGCATGAAAGGAAAAATTATAACCTGCTCTACATGGTTCCGAACAGTGGTGATATTTTATAATGATTCAGTTTAACAAAAAACAAAAGGAAAAGAAAAAAAAAAAGAAAAAAAAAGAAAAAAAAGAGTCCGTGTTTTTTCCCGAGTTTAGGAAAGGAAATGTTAGATCAACATATTCTGCCAAAAAAGCCTCAAATAAACCAAAAGCAATCCTGCTTCGAAACATCCACAATACCCCTAAAGCTCCTGAAAACCCCTTGAAACCCTCTCTCTCCCAAACACCCTTAACGGACCGAGAGTGATCATCACGTCAGACTCCTCACATTCGTGTATTAATTCATTAATACATTGAGGAGAGCTTAATTAAATAATAAAAGGCCGCGATTGAACCAGCAACATTTAATACGCCTGGAATTCCATGGGAGCAGAAGGAAGTGTTAGACAGAGAGGATTTTTTTTCTTTCCTATGGCAGATTTTTTTAGAACTGCACCTCCCGGCAGAGGTTTCTAGGGAAGGCTGAGCCCTCTCTCCACTCCCTATTTCCTCCTGTGACAGTCAAACCCGTCGCTGCCTGCTCTGCAAACTTGGGGCATTCCAGAAGACAGGCACTGTCCTGGCCAGCTGAAAAAATTAGTGAGCTCTTGAGAAATATTCACCTGGTTCAGCGGTGCCGTTTATTTCCTCCCCACAAAACACAGCTCTGCTTCAACACTCGGTTGGGCTGTGCCACACCGGTTCCAAGCATACCCTTTATAACCGCTGTAAACTTTATTTGCTTAAATTGTGCAGTTTTTCACACCTACAGCAGACACCTACAGCCGAACGTCACAGCTAAGCACAATGGTGCAAATTAGATTCTAATGAGAAAACATCAGTTGCTTCTTTGACAATCTTGCCATTCACTGATTTCCTTCTAATGAAGACACACTCCAACCAGCCAGCTCGCCGTGGTAAAGGTCAAAGCACGTTCAAAAAACTGCCTCGCAAAATCAAGGCAAATGGGAAACCCGTAAAGAAACCTTCTCCTGAAGTGGCGTGGCAATTAGAGTAATTGTGCAAAGAGCCGTCTTCAGGAAAAAGTAAAAGAAATTAAGCTGCCACTACTGTAACAGGTTAGATGAAAATCAAAATTTAATGTATTCTCCCTTGTGTCATCTTGTTTTGTCAAGACATCAAATAGAATTGGAAAGTACAAAATAACAAGCCCTTGAGAAATCACAGAAGCCGACCTTTTTGATGTTGTTGGTTTACCTTGTTCTCAGTTATTTGAACAATGATGTTTCAGATTTAAGGGCAAGATAAAGCTTAAAAATTAAAACCTGTTGTCAGCTGGGGCTGGGGGGGTGCTGTCCCTCCCAAATAAGTGAGCACCTCACCTAATCAATGAAGGTAAACCCGTCCACAACCAGTGCACAGTACAATTAGATATTCCACTTACTTGTTCAATATTCAGTCTGGGATTTCTAACATTCATGCAACTTCAGTACAAACTACAGATCCTCCAGATCTAGCAGAGGAAACAGTGCTGGAAAGGTTAAAAAGTGGGGGGGGGGGGCGGGGGG
>NW_010406705.1:369-3613 GCF_000710305.1 Buceros rhinoceros silvestris | reverse complement strand
GCGGGGGTGGGGGTGGGGGAGGTGGGGGGAAAAACAAAAAAAAAAAAAAAGACAAAAAAAAAAAAGGCTAGGGAAGAGGTATTTTGCTGCTTCTCTCCCCAGTCTCTACCCGGCCACTTCAGATCTGCAGATGAGCGCATGATGTATTTTTTTGCCTTTCCTTGGAACTGGGAAGTGAAGCTGAGCGAGTAAGCACCTTAAGAAAACAAAACAGCACAGGACATTGTAGCTGAACTACGGCTAAGTAGTTTCCAGTAATGCAGCTCTGCTTTCCATAAAACAAACAAACTGCTTAAAACCAGCCAAGCCTTTCACCAAACAATAACAAATTCAGCTTATGGTGTCAGGACTTTCCCACAACCTAGTTTTGCAGGTGTTGATAAAGCTCCCCCTGCTACTGCTTTTCCCTAGTAGAGGGGGGAGAAAACAACATCAGTAAATTGTCCTGCCACCGGGAAGCGTTTTCATAAAGTAAATCCAAGTGCTGTGTCCTTCCAGCTCAGGATTGTCTCAGCAGCTCTAAAACGACTAAGAAATAAAGAGCAAGAAAGCACAAGAGCTTTGCAACATCTTCAACTTTGGAGTGCAAAATCCCTTCTCCCCTTACCTTTCCTTCAGCTGCCCAGGGCACAAAGTCACCAACACAGAGAGCAAAGCATTTTACACCGCAACAGGAGCGTCTTTAGCTTCGGTATGTCAAAAACAACACAATTCGCAAGCGCTCGAGCACTGCCAGGTTAAAATGCTGCGTAAGAAATCGCTCTGACCGCCCCACATCACTCTCAATGCCTAAACATCCCCTTCAGCCCTCTCCACACAACTGTTGCAACCCTCCTCTTCCTCACACACAACTGAACCCAACTCCACTGGCGCAGGCGTCAGAGCCCACCGTCCACTAGTGCCACAATCCATCTGTGACCCATTACAACCCAGGGGCGACACGCTACGACTCCACAGCGGTGTCTGATAACTATTTACGCCCCAGCATAAATTTCAGCGTGGGGTTAAGTGTTCCTCTTAAAACGCGTGGAGGGCTCAGCTGGCTGCAGAAGATCGTGAGACGCCCACCCCTTCCTACGGGCAGCGAGATCCCCAGAAAGCCAGTGCTGGGATCTCGTTTCTTCCCTGTCAGTCCCATTATATTTATGACTTCTCTTTAGTTCAGCTCAGTGACTGGTCAGAGCATGTCTCAGTGATTTTTTTTTTTTTTTTTTAAGCAAAAATAACATCACTTAAAAAAAGGGAGGGTGCAAGGGTACAGCACAGTAAAGTGTATGTTAAACATGACCCAAAAAACCCCACCAAGTGTAGCAAACAAAAAAAAATTTTCAAAGCAGCCCTTCCTATCATAAGCTTTCTGATGATTTATGGTTTACCAACTCAGCAAGGTTACGCAACACTGCATGCCTTTAGATGCATTATTTGAGTCAGTTGAGATTTAATTAAGATCACAGCCTCCAAAATCCCTGTCAAATGAAAATTCACAGAAGACAATACACTATATATCCTCATACAGATAGTCTCCATTCCACACTCTGGAATAACATAAGTTAATCCTCGTTTCTATGGTGGCAGACAAAAGTTCACTAATTTTGTTTTCTTTTGACACTTGTGTTGTTTTCTGGTTTATGTCATGAGATCATTCTCTTTCGAGAAGGGGAGGGCAGCTGATATAGGGGGAGAGGAGGGAGAGCAATATGTCTGAATATGGCAGCAGATGTATTTTGACATTCTCACAGCTCTGCTGTGATGTCATCAGGTTTTCATATAATTAACCCCTGCCAGTAAGAGCATCATTTCATGACATCTATCCATTGGGAAGAGGAGGAAGGAGCCAGAGACAAAGCATGAAAAGTGCCTCAATCTTGTTTTCATGCTAAACCCAAAATCAAACAAAATTAAATTAGGGCTACAAAACAGCATTCGCACCTTCCATAGCAGCGACCGTTTTTTCCCAATTCATTACCTGCCCCGGCTGCCTCCTCACCCTGGCGGCGCCCTCAGAGCACACGCCACACACGCCCAGCTCATCACTAACGCTTCCTCCTCCCGCTGGTCCCGGTGCGGGGGAACCCTCTGCTCCACAGCCCAATGCCTCTACACGCCAAACACAAGCACGTTGAATAAACGGTCCTTCTTACCGGGAAATTGCTAGAACTTTACCTCACTCCAGTGTACTTCTATCTGCATTATCTTAATATCTGCTTGCTTATCTCATGGTTTAGAAATGACAGGTGCTAGCGGTCTTTTGTTTGACAGGCCACTACACAAATAACTGTCTTGCCTGAAAGGGCTAATGCACTACTAATGAACAATAAATCAACTTTGATTATAAAGTGTCAGACCAATCAGTTTGCAGCTTGGCTCTGTCGCAGGCTAGGCCAAGGCAGCTACTCTGTGCGGGCAGGATTTGGGTTTCATCTCCACAGCCTTATCAATGAAATTTTGTGGAAGTAGGCACGGGAGATCAGTGAAAGCCTTCTGACAGCAGATTCCCCGCTGGCTGTGAGGAGAGGAGAGTGCCTGCTCTCAGAGGCTTCCTCGGCTGCGACCGCAATAAGCACACCACCACCAAAAGCCAGTTCTTAACCAGACATTAGCCCGCTCTGATGACACACACACACAAACACACCTTTTAGCCGTGACTTTTGAAAGAGCTGGAAGCAAACAGAATCGCTTTCTAACTTGACGTAGAGACGTGCCACAAGCCTGAAAGCTCTGCACAGCAAACGTCCTTATAGGGGGCTCGATCCGGCAAATACTGATTCAGCAGGCAGAGCGCTTACTGCTTCGGGTGCGGGGGCGACAGGGAGAGCGACTCCTCTCCTCTTACAGCTACTGCACACGCACAAGGCATCCCAGGATTGGGCCCGGGAGCATCAGGCATGAAAACGAGCTCTGATCCAAAAGAAAGAGACTTTAACATTTCAGTTTATTTATAAATAGGCAAACTGGCCTGCGTAAGTCACTTTTTATTAGAAATAAACTTTAGCGATTTCTTGTAGTTACCAGTTCCACATGCATCGCTAGGATAAATCCAACCATTACGTTTTCATAAACAGATCTTAGTCACCCCAAATGATTCACATTTCCTGCCACCAAACTTGTTTTTATTTAAAACTATAAAATGGTAGCGCTTCAAACGCTGGCACACGCAGCGCGACGACCGCGTCGCGTTATCGAGTGGCTTCTCCCCACCGCCAGCACAAGTGGAACCCCTCACCGTTTAGTCAAACAACCTGGC
>NW_010406705.1:0-217 GCF_000710305.1 Buceros rhinoceros silvestris | reverse complement strand
ACAACCTGGCTTTGAAGGGGTTAATTCCAGAGAGGAAGAGTGTCCATACACTTTGGTGTCACAAAGATTGGTACTTCCTAAGGGTTCCCTCCTCCCCACCGCCGCCACCCTCCAAAACCCCTTCGGTTTGCAGTGGAACGCCGACACCGGACCCGGCGACATCCCCATCCCGTGCCGGTGATTTCGCCGGCGTTCGTAACACCAGGCACCGTCAACA
>NW_010406704.1:18953-35757 GCF_000710305.1 Buceros rhinoceros silvestris | reverse complement strand
TCGAGTGGAGGGCCCGGGCGCTGGGCTGTCGCTCCCGACTCTAGGGCTCCGGAGGGATCCGCCGTCCTCACGGAACACCTCTCCATGACAGCTCCCCGCCCGCCCTGGGGCTACGTTAGCGCTTTGCCAGGGGTGACGGCGGTGAAACCCTTTCTCCTCGGTTGTCTTCTTTCTTTTTTTTTTCCCTTTTACAGAGGAAGAGAAAATACCGCACTTGCACGCCTCAGGAATCGTTTCCCACTTGCACAGAGGCACCAACCCTTGACCTTTCCCCCCCACAGCCAGCCAAGTGAGAAGATAGGGAAAGCTGAGGTCAGAGGTATTAAATGACAAGCTCTTTGACCGGTGATCGTGCTCCCGGACTCTCAACCTCACATCTGTTCCTGTGTTTGGCAGCTCCTTAGGTTTTAAGCACTTTGGGCCTGATGAGGAAGAGGAGCTCCTTGAAAGAAAATCAGCAGGTTAAGTGAGGATATTTGGCCCTTTCCGTGAGACACGTGTTGTACCAAACAGCTGTTCTTTCAGCCGGTGTGCAGAAACCAACTGACACACAGAGTTGAGATACTTCTTTTATTGCATTTCTGTGCAGAGATGGGTGCTAGGTGGTAACCTTCCCTGTACTATGAGGCCTCTTTTATAGACCAACGAATGCAAATTCACCTTATCTTTAAGCATACTGTTATAATTTCCCTGCATGATTGGCTGAATAGTCCTTCGCTTCCATTTTAAGTGGTAGTGCATCTTTTTTTGATTATCCGTGCTCAGGGGGCTTTCACAGTGAAGGGTCCTTCTAGCCTAAGGGAGGGTATTTTAGTGTGCTAATGAGGTAAGCTCACAGTCAGTTCAAGCAGCCAGTGCTTTCTAATAGCGGTTCTACTTCTTGTGATTAATGCCTGAGGTTAAAGACACTTGTGGTTTGGATCTTGCACTCGACTCCCCTTCGACTCTCTCCAGTTGGTCACGCTGACCCGTCTCTTGCAGCATCAAGGCTAAGTTTCAACAAACGCCCCAGGCTTCTCTGTCTTTCTTGACATCACCTGGAGAGCTCAAAGCAGCCTCTCGCATCCCTACACCATCCCCATTCCTTCCCTGAGAACATGGGCTGATACTGCCGTAGCAGTTGTGCCATCCAACTCCCCTGCCTGCTCGTTAAAGCCTCTTCCTCCTTTTTTGACCCTGAATGACCTTCTCCCTCCTACCTACCAGTGGCTACATGGGGAAAAAAAAACTTAGTACAAAATAAAGCGCAGGTTCTTAAGACTGAGCCTCGTTCAGCACAGATTAGTCACTCTTCACATGAAAGGGAGAAGCTGAATAAAGAAAACTGTATAACGGTGTAATGAAAGCCTGTGTGGTAACGCACATTGACTGGGCGGCAGCTTTAAGAATGCCTGGCTTTTAGACTTCGCTGACCTTTGGATTTTTGATTTTGCCTGTTTAGCGTCCTCCAATTTGTTTTAAAATCAGCTAATTTAAAAAAAAAAGCTTACAAATACATTAATGTTAATAATGAAGTGTATTTTATAGATGCATTAATCTTGCTGCATTCTCCCTTTGTCTGCTACCTGTGCCCATCTAAGTTAAACGTAAAAGCATTACACATACACATACACCAGCAGCAGAATACGGAAAAAATAAAAGCCCGTAACCAAACATAATAAAGCTGTATGAATACATAATAATTATCAAAGCAAAGGGAGAACTTTTGGCTGACCATCGAAAACCACATCTGTGTCCCCCAAGGAGCAAATTTTAATGCTTATGAAAACCCCCAAGGCTATCATAAGCTTAAATATGCTCAGAATCTTTCATAAGCAATTTCACATGCACAAGTTAACATTCTCCAGCGAGCCTTTGTCCAGAGGCTGTTAGCCAAATCTACTGAGCTTTCTTACAATAAATCAAGCTTTGCCCACCACAATATAAACCTTTTTTGGAACCAGACTCAATCGTCATTACATTTGCCAGCAATGATTAACTTCATTAAACTTTCAGTTGCATAGGAAAAAACAAGGGCAAAATCCAAGACTGGATCTTAATATGATTGATCAGAAGGGGCCCAGTTCTGCAAGCGCTTAAATATGTTTCTAACTTTTAGTTGAGACTCCTCAGATTACTTCAACTGCCTTCGTGAATGGAGGCCTGTAACAGACAGTCAAGTCAGCTTGAGGGAAGAACCACATTTTTTTTCTGTTTTGGACAGCATTCAGTTAAGCACAAGACTAATTCCTTCTTCACGTGTTTTTCAATATAATATTGACATACTGCGGTTTCATTTCCCTGTTTCCCATAAACACTGTAATGACTCTCCCCCTTTTTAAGATAAAGGGTGTTTTAAAAAAAAAAAACGAAACATTGTGAACAAATCATCTGCAACTTCTACTTTGGGACTTTTTTAGGAGATTCTATTTTTCGGTTGTTAAGTGTTTCTTATCCCCAGATTAGTACGAAATAACTATTTTCCCTTTCTCCTCACATTGTTGGGAATGGTGAGTCACAAAATCTGTGTTTTTATACATTTGATGGCTATAACTATTCTGTATGTTCCTTCATTATTCTGTATCTTATTGTCCTCTTGCTATTTATCTAAACTAAAAAAAAAGTGTTTGTATTATCAGAAAAATAGAGTGCATGGATCCTTCCTTCACAGGCCTTGAGTAGATATCTAGGGAAACCTTGTACCTCTTTGCTCTTTGGTACACTCTGCTCCTGTCCAGAGCTCAGTCTCTTCCATTTCAATCTTGAGATCTCAGCTATTTCCCCGGCAGTTCCCACGAACACAAGCAATAAAGGCTCACTCTTCATAGCCAGATAATTTTCAGTCCCCACCTTCCATAGAAAATGTACTTTGCAAACAGAATATGGGCAGGGTTGACTTCAGTTTGATTTCTAAATTTTTTGTAACCCCAACAATTCTCAATAAACACATTGCTATCAAAGAATTAAAAAAAAAAGATATTAAAAAAAACAAAATAAGACAACTCTGGAAAGATAAGTAAAAGGAAAGGCACCGCTGTGGCTCTGTTGTCTGAGCCTTGGATGATCACAGGAAAAATAGTTAAAAAAGAAAGGGATAAAGAAGGAAGAGAAACATGAGGGAATTGCCATAAAGAGTGAAAATCAAGCAAATACAGGCTTGTGTACAGGTAACTGTATCTATTTCAGCTGAATTGTTGTTATGAGCAAGGAAAAAAACCTGAAAAAACTCCAAAAAGGAGAGATAAAAGTAACTGTGAAGGGATACGCTGAGAAATGCCATGTGAGAAACACCTTGGTTTTGTCTCAGATTTGTTCCTGCTTATAGTAATTTATTTTACAGGTCTTGTTGGTACCCTCCGGCTAATAAAGCAAATGAACAGCAACTGTGCATGCAAAAGAGATAATGTTAGTGACAGACATCTGCTACGGTGCTAGTTCACTTAGGCCTATTTTAGCATCAATATATAAAGTGGCAGTGCCAAAGGAGGAATTTGCCCTGTCATTTGTGGGCTCTCCAAAGCCACAGCCCAGGAAATGGCATCTTCTGCAACCCTTCCTGCAATTCTAGCCAGCTCCCTATTAAACGTTCACTCACTTTCTCACAAGCTGTGGAAAAAAGACCAACACCTCAGTGGCTCTCACAAGCAGCACTGCTTCAACCTTGAGGAATGTTTCGATTGCCGACTACTTTTAAAAAAATTACCTATATAGTTGAAGGATGCTGTTAGTGACACATCAAGATGGCTTTTTCCAAAAATCATTTTATTTGTAGAGCATTTCAAAATCATGTAGTGTTCTGCAGAGGTGAAGTGGACAGGATGCCAAGCCTGAAGAGTGCATGTTCAGGGAGTTTTTATTCTTCCTTCTTCTGTTGATCCAGTTAGAATTTGTACCATAATCAGTGAAAAGGGTATGCCTATCCCTATCATCCAGGGAAAGAAAAAAAAAGTCCTTGGTAAAACACCTAACTGTGTCACAAATTTTCAACAAGGAGTACAACAGATGCAAAAGCCAAGAAAGCTAGACACGGTAGAGCGAACACGAGGCGGACACAAAACTGTGTGACCACTTAGACTAATGCATGTTCTTAATGATTAAGCCTTTTTGCTGTTCGGTTTTCAGCTGGGATTAATAATGCACCTATTCAACAGAAGGATTTGGCCTTAAGTCAGAGAGATGAGATAAACAGGATAACCATTAAAACACAAAAACATATGGTATCACCAACTGCCTGAAGATCAACAGTAGATTAAATCCCATTCAGTAGGCGCTGTTTATGCTCTCTCAGCCAGACAGGATGTTCTGCTGATGTTTCAGACTGGGCTCCAGCTGAGTCCTAAGACGTACAGGGACTGCTTCTCACCACTGAAGCAAACAAGTCACATTTTCAAAGATAAAAACAGATTTTTCTTGTTTACTGTGGGGAGTGTTGGGAGCATCTAACCTGAGTTTTAACATTTGATGATACCTGTACTGAAAGTTGCCTAAAGTGCTGTTAGCTGTCAAGATATAGGTTCCTTCCTTACGTCAGGAATTGCTGGAGAAATTTCTTTTTTTTTTTTTTCCTGTTGAAAGAGAAAGAGCAACCATGATGAGAAAGGGTAAGAGATTAAGTAGCCTAAAAGTCTGACTAGTGAAGCTGAGGGTAAGCAACCAGTCCAATTCCCACGTCTACATCTATTTAAACAACAGTCTCAGACTTAACATTTTCCTCTTTTAGGCTCACCTAAAGCACAGGTTATGGCTCAGGTCTGGCTCCTTTACCAATTAAATTCAGTTTTAATTTTTATTCAACAAAGTGTAGATGGGACTTGAAAGGCTGTTATCTGGGACATAGTTAACATGTAACTGCTGTTATTGAAGGCAGTCAAGTGAAAGGAAGAGACAGTTATTAGCTGCAAAGGCTCTGTCCCCTGCAAATACCCAGTTGCACAAAGCTGGGTTTTTGATGGCTGACTTTTAGTGTAGGATGGCTCCAGCCTATCTTGTCACTGTCTCCACTGTGAACCTCTGATCAGAGTTGGTCACCTGCATAGTGTTGGTCAGCGAGACTAGAGAATTCCAGGGGACAAATTAAACATGAACATTTATGATGAGATAAATGATAACAGAGGAGCCCAGATGACTAGCTTAGATGTATAAGTGAGAACTCTGGGCACCTAATATTTGGTGAAATTAATTCCACCCTCAGATATTAAGTTGAAGAACATCTTAAGACCATTTTTATTCAGACTCCAAACATGGAATTTGTTTTGATCCTATTGCTCAGTGAGGAAGCACAAAGAATACATTGTCGTAGCATGATCACTCACCTCTCTCTTGACAGTGAAATAACTAACCCTGCCAGCGATATTCTCATTCAGCTTCAAAGTTAACCTCTCTTTCAAATGAGCAGGAACTGCTTCAAGCCATTGTCTTAGGCTGTCTTCAGGCTTGGTTTGTTTTCAACAAAAGTTCAGAGCATCAGAGAAGCAAACGTTTTATCAAATAAACCCAGTCCCATTGTTGTCTAGGAGCAGGTTTTGGTTGTCTGCTCAGTTGCTACTCAACTGACTTTTCAGGTTGCAAAAGGTCCAAAAAGCAAAGACCTACTACCTCCACCAGTAGTGCCTGAGTGAGAAACTGCCAGGAATAGCAGTGACGCTAACCGTGCTTGCTTGCTTTTTCAGAATCCTAAGTTAAATTAACTTTGTTTATTACCGTTTTCTTTTTGTCGCTTTGGAAATGCTTCTGTATTAAACGCTAGAGCAAGGGCTAGCAGGTGTTAGTGGCCCCATTTCAAGATATGATTTATAACACTGTCAGCATTTTCCTTACTAGGAAAGTAGATAAGCAAAACGGTGTATCTAAGTGAGGCAATTCAAATATTAAGGCATATGAAAACTGTCAACAAAGTCTTCCATGTAGAAAGTCTACTTGCCTTTGCAAATTGAACAGATCTGTGTCACGAAATGCAAACATTTAAAAAAATCCGATATTTTAAGAGTAGTATAAGGATACTAAATACACCAAGGAATACTTTCAGGTTGTATGTTTGCATTAAAATATTTAAACTCTGTAACACATATTATATATATACGATAAATCACTTCATACAGCGTATTACCTTGCAGCTGGCAGAGAAGAGCTTCATTTTATTCCTTTCAACTCACAAAGAGTTGTTTTAATACACGAAAAAGTAAGAGAAAGGCAATCTTTTTTCTTTTTTTTTTTTTTTAATCTTTGTGCTGGGTCTACATCTATTTCTTATTTATTGTCTGAAATCCTGAATGTTGTTTTAATACACGAAAAAGTAAGAGAAAGGCAATCTTTTTTCTTTTTTTTTTTTTAATCATTGTGCTAGGTCTACATCTATTTCTTAATTATTGTCTGAAATCCTGAATTTAAGCTCGGGTATCCCACAGAAAAAATCCAGTCTGTTGCAGGTCAGTTCAGAACAAAATTTACATAATTTTTCTCCAATCGATAGATTATTTAACCCACAATTCATCCCATATCTGGTAATATGGGTAGAACAGATTTCAGAAAAAGGCACATGGAAATGCCTCATTCAGTTTGCAATGACTGTATTTTGTGAAGTAAACGTAACAATTCTTGTTAATACTGTCAAATATCTCCTTTCTTTCAAAAGCAGAACTAAATTAACCCTTCAAATGACAGGGATTATTTTTTCCTTTTCAGTTAAACAAATTCCGTATCAATGCCCTTCCTCTAATTATATATTTACTTAGTGGTTAAGTAAAACTATACCACTTGTTCAAAAGCAAGCACACAAATAAGCCCTGCACTTTCTATTTATACTCTGATAAAAATCCATCCCTACCAGGTTAATGGGATAACCCTTACTTTAGCTATAGACATAAAATAAATGAATACAGAAAAAAAGGAACTGTAGTGTAACGTATATTCACACAAGCCAATTTTGTAAAGAAATCCTAAATGTAAGTCTTCTTGCCTCCCACATTGCTTAGGACAAGGCTCTACCCCGAGCTATCCTCACTCCCAAGGACTACCAGGTCACCACCAGCTGGTCATTCGCAGTGCAGCATTTACTGACAAGCCAGATGTATATTGTCTAGATTCAGTGGCTCCCAAGTGCTATTTGCTCTCCCTCTGCAGCAGCATTTTGGTAACTTACAGGGTACAAATAGACTAAGGTTCCTCTCAGGAAAACCAAGACTGCATTCACTAATATGGATAAAATCAATAATAGATCTGCTTTATCATCATCATAATGATCCTCCCACTCATTTAAAAGAAAGACTATAAGAAGATCTTGCATTACAGCAGCATGTGGTCAGAGATGTGACACAATAGATGCTGTGTCAGTTTTCAGGCAGGATTATTCACTATATGAAATATTTCACTATATGAAACTGTTTAGGTGTCTATCTGTGTCATATTTTAGTTACAAACACTTGAAAGAAAAAGGCAAGTCTTCCCTCCTTCTCTTACCAGGGTGAAATCAAGGTCATCTTATTTATGAATAAGAAAATCCCTGAGATGATAGTAATATTTAAAATTAAATGACACTCCACCTATATTATTGTACTAAAAGCCTTCGACTGCTCAAAGAGCTCTGAGTAGCATCTTCTAAACCTTTAAGAAGTTGCCAGCAGTTTGATTACTATAGTACACAGAGTACTACCCTTTAGTGAAAGTTTGGGCCAAATCAGCAAACGATGATATAAACCCAAGCCACCTAAACCACATGAATGATTCCTAAACGCTTAGGGATCTGATTTACATCCATCCACACGGGGCAATATCATAGTTCCAAAATTCACTTTGCTGGAATTCACTGCCGGATACCACTAAAGGGATTTTACAGTTAGTTAAGACCTGTAACACTACTGACGGGGCATGAAAACTGTGTACTCAGTGACATACGGTTCTTCTGTCTGAGGTTATTTTGCTATGGAGAATAGCATTATTAATCATGAAGTCATCACCGTCCAAACATCCCTAGTATTCTCCACAAGAAAGAAGGACACTGACGTATTAAAAATAACCCAGGACCCTTATTTTTACAGAAATTAGGTTTTCCGACCTTTTATGACCCTCTTTGTTCCCAGATGTTGTAACTCCATAGTTCTTTCAATCATAAGACATTTTGCTACAGGATACCTGATGTACTGCCACCAGTCAGGAGAACAGCAGAGGCTAAGGGACTGCAGGCCCTTTGTTAGACACATCATGTATGTCCACATATATAAGAAGGTTGTTTTTTCATGAATTAGCTTAATATATCATGGACATTTGAAAAAAGTTGAACAAGAAGAAAAAAATATTCTGCTATAAGACTCTTCACATATAAACTGCTGTGGAGTAACTACAGAGCTTCAACTTCAGATCGTCCTTTACTCTACACAGTGTAGTATCTGGCATCAACCTAACAAATGGGCGTAGATAAAGTGCCGTTCAATCTTAGTGGGGAAACACTTGTCACAAACCTGCTCACCTGAATACATCCAGTCTGCTATCTGCTTTTCTCCTTGGGAAAAATGAAGCTGTTCTTTATTCAGTGTTAGAAGGGTTGATTCACTGCAATTTAAATATAATTAGCGAAATCCTTACGCAAGCTGCAGTTGCCAGATCTTTAAAGGTGGTAAGACCTCAGCCAAAGTACACACTATTTTCTGTTTCCAGTATGACTTCACAAGGCTATCAGTTAGAAAAAGCAGTTTTCTGTTTGTGCAATGATGTGGCATCATAGCCAGGAATTAAAGGCACGAACATGAAACCCCAACCTTGTGTTTGACTTAAGCTTTAACAGTAGCACTGACACTTCAGGGTAACCCACAAGGGGATTTGGGTGCCATTTTTTCTCATTTGCCTTTTTCTGATATGCAGGAGCAACTTGAGAGAGCCAGACTTCTGATTTCTTCTAGCCAAGATGGGTGCTGCTTCTAAAGATGAGATGTGAAGCTCACTTTGGGGAGCAATATAGGCATGAGGTAAGAACTGGAAGCAGCAGTTGTCACAGGTGGGTTGATTTCTGTCCCCTGGTTAGACATCGATTTGTTGTGATTGTGCCCAACCTCAACCTCCCGCATTTCAAAGACTCGCTGACGCACATAGACCCAGTGTTCCTAACTCTGGATTTCCCGAGCAAGTTGCCAGGTATAGATCCCATGTTTAACCCCACTCTCACTGCCGTGAGTTTCTTCTGCCTCTTACCCTAAAACCAACCCTCCTAATTCCTTAGATTAATTCCTTAGCTGCTTCCTAACAACATGTTTTCCTACCAAGAGTTTTCAGAAACAACTTTGGTGTTAAAGCGAGGGGCACAGGCTTAGTACCGGAATTTCTCACCCATGAACATGTAAGAGTTACAGGTTTGTTTGTTTTTAAACAAACTTTTGAACATAGTCCCTGAGGTCTGCTTAAACTATTCACCACCAGAAAATCCTGGGCTTCCTTTGAAGCCTGAGGCCAGACAGCCCCTCCAGACTTCCGCTTCGACTGACGTGTTTCTGGTGGTACAGACTCTCTCACTCAAGGAAGCACTCTCTTTTTCGACAGTGAGAGAGCAACTCACTCGGGGTTTCACAGAGCACTGGCCACTAACGGTAGAAATACAAGGGCAGACACGGCACTCTTCTGGTCTGTCTCCAACAGCTCAGGAAAGGACCTTGAGCTAAAAACACGCTCTTAGGCTAGGAATTCATTCTCTCAGTACAGTTTGATCGTATCAGTAGGACTGGAAAGTAAAACATAATATTTCAGTCAGTCTGAAACACTGAGTGTTTAAAAGCTAACCAACCTTTTTTGGCACAACCTTGAGTTCCTCTTCCCACTGATTTTCCTTCTTTGCTCCCTTCGGCCCACAGACTCACATCAGCCACACAAAGCTAGATAAAGCTTGCTTCGTATCCTATTCATGCTTCTCAAGGTAAAAAGGTCACCAGAGAATAGTTTAGAAAACATTTTGCCCCTCACTTACTGAGGGCTTCTGTACTCCCTTCTGGCCCAGTCAGCATGAAAACTAGGAACCAAACGGTAATGCCAGCTTGGACCTCCGTCTTAACCCTTCCTCCTCCTCACGCTGGGAGTTACCACTCCTGAGCCATAAAATCTCACAGCATTCCCTGAACACCACATTGTATAGAGCTCTACAGAGCCATTTCACTGTGAAAACGAAAGAAATCCATGATAATGTCAGTATAGTTGTCCATTATCCGTAGTTCCATCTCACTTTTTAGTCTTGCTGGCTTTTTACATCATCCTTGAAACATTTTCCTTATTCAGCAAAGAACTTAACATGGGCTTACATTCTTTTCCTGCAGCAGCCTTCTCTGTCAACTCGTTCCAAACGTTTGTCATTTACTACATGTATTATCCATAGCTGCATGCTCTGCTTTTTTCCCTTCTGAAGTTAAACAACTCATTTCCCCTCGATCTTTAACAACAATAGGAAACACACACATATATTACATTTTTCTTCAACTGCAACTCTCCGTGTCAATGCATATCAGGATGCTTTAATGTGGCAGGAAGCACCCCAGAAACAACGTAGATATTACAATACTTTTAAAAAGGGACCAGAAGTTCCTGTACTGCGTGTTATGACAGCGTAATAGAGAGTTAGGTGCTGAGTGAGCAACTCAGAACAACGTGAAGTGTTTTTTCTTCTGAATGCATATCAGTACTTTTTTCACAGACTCTGACAGCTGATCCGTTAGTGGGTGACAGGAAAGCTGAAGTCACTTCCCAGAGGTGTTTTAACACTCAGTGTAACTTTATGGAAACTCGTCTATGGCAAACTCGTTTCTCCTAAGTGTTGAAGGCCGCCTGAGGATCTCTTAAAGACCAGTAATTGCCATCTGCCGGCCAAGCCGGGAATGGTCTCTGTCCGCAATTTCATTATCTGGCTAAATTTGGAAATAGATTTGAGCAAACGAGACAGTGCAACGTGGGAGTGGGACAGTGCAACCAGCAGCTGAGGCTGCACACTGGGACAGAGGCGAGTGTGTACTCTTCCCTATCTCACGCTGGAAAGGGAGGGGAAAAACCGAAGAGGAGGAGACGGATGTTGGGCATCTGTGACATTACTGTGATTTGCTGAGATGTTGATTTAAAAATAGAGAGCCAGGAAAATTGTTGTTATCTTCTCGTCTGGAAATTAAACTTGAAATGTTACAGTTTTGAGTGACAAAAGGAGAATGTAGGGGAGGCAAAACCTATGCTGCTGGGAGAGGAAGGCCAGGTCTCTGCAGATTTCTGTTTCCAGATCAGAGCTGTCAGAGGCAGCAGGGAGGCACCATGGGAATCCCTGCCCATTCTCACCCAAACTCCTGTCCAGCACAGCATGCTCATCCCCTGACTCTCCCCTCTCATCTGCTTTTTCCCAGCTGTGACCTTTTTTCTTCCAAGCCTTTCTGCCTCCAAACTCATTTCGCAACCCACCCCAGCTCTCAGAGCCAAATGATTTCTCATTATTTCAATCCAAAACCCACAACATTTTCAATCTTCTTTCCTATCCTTTCCTACATTCTCTTTCCCCCCAAGACTTCCTCCTTTCCCCCACTCTCACACTCCTCCACATTCCCAACCTTCCCAACTCCAAGAAACCCCAGCCCACAGGACCCACCTCTTGCCCACAGTCCTCAGTGCAGGCCCTCCCATCTCCCCCCAGCTGCTTGACTTCTCCTGCTCTGCTTGCTCAGAACAGCTCTGCCTCCCTGAAGTCATCCTCAGTAAGACACAGGAGCTGGAAAGGCAAGACAAGTCTTGGGAAACACAGATGTAAGGTAGGTTCATTTGAATAATTCTTCTTTCATAACCACCCATTAGGTAGTAGAAGACAGCAGTTAGATCACCCCCTTCTCATCTGCAGGCTGAATGAACCCAGCCCTCAGCCTCTGGTTGTGCAGGAGGTGCTCCAGCATCCTGACCAACGTGGTGACCCTCTCCAGCTTGTAAACATCCCTTTTGCTATGGCATGGCCCAACCCAAACACAGCACTCCAGATATGGCCCTGTAAGTGTCAAATACAGGGGAATAATCGCTACTCTCCACCTGCTGGCCTTGCTTTTGCTAATACAGACCAGAATGCAGTTAGTTTTGTTGTTGCAGGAGAAACTGCAGATGTCTGTTCAGCTGGTTGCTCACCAGCGCCTCTCTGCAAAGCTATTTTTCATCCTGTGTATCCTAGGTCTGCACTGGTGCCTGGGGTTATGACATCCCAAGTGCAGGATTTTGCATTTACCTTTACTGAACTCCATGAGATCTTTGTTGGCCATTCGGAAGGAACTTGCTAAGCCAAGGAATGCCCCATCCTGCCCTCCAGGAGGCTGACTGCTTTCTCCAGTTCAGTGTCATCCATGAGCTTCATCAAGGTGCGGTCCGTCCCACTGCAGAGGAGGTTGGTAAAGAAGAAAAGCAGTACCTTCCACTTAGCATTCCCCGGCCCCAGTGGAATTACCATGGATGGACTTGCTTTATCACTCATAGTATTTACTTGCAGGCGTTCCATAGCTTAACTGCATGTGTGAAAAATGCATCTATTTATGTTCCACCTGTTTCCCGAACCTATCCCATATTAACTGACTTTTCCTGAAGCAGCCACCTCATGCCTGTTGATCATCTTTGCCCACCTCTGAACTAGTTCTGATGCAGCCCTTTTCAAGGTGGGGAACAGGGATAGCTGAACCTCACACAGCAGTCGGGCTATGGGTGCTCTCAGAATTTATACAGCAGTAAATTTTGGTCCTCTGCTTCACTTTCCTCCTTTCTTATTTCCCCATACTAATTCTTAACATTTCCTTTGCTTTTTTGACTGTATCAGAGTGACTTTTTCATTCTCTAATGTAATCTTGAGGGCTCATTCCCAAATAGCCATGGTTAGCTCAGAACACCGAGTTTTTAAGCAGATGTCAGGTTTGTTCATCCTTTGTACATACCAACACTGAATTTCATTTGAGTGGCATTAAAATAGCACCTTCAGAAGAGTCTTCTGGATATCTCTGCAGGTGGCACTCGTCTTTACAACACCAACTTATCCAACATCATAGCATACTTCATCATATCATGTTTTCAAACTACAAGCCGTGGAAGAATTTGATATAGCCAGTAGCTGGGAAGCAAAATCGCATGTTAAATCCAATACTGAGAAACATAACTGTGAAAAAAATCCCTTCCCTGGGTACATAATGTTGTCTAGTATGTCATTATCATTAGAAAGTTCATTAGAAAGGAGAGAGCTTGGACTTGTTTTGGCTCCTTCTCTGGCAGCAATAGCTCTCTAAACAATAACGTCTAGCAGGCACATAGAACATTAATCATTAAGAACAGAAAACATTGCACATGTCAGAATTGGTCATGCAACAATCCCTTTGACACTACGTACAAATCTGTTCTCAGAAGAAATAGAACAGCACTGGAGAGAGCAGGCAGAGGACAAAGGAGCAGTACGATACAGCTTCTGTGGGGAAAGCATTGCAGTTGATTGCGACTCTTCAGCTTGATAACAAAATCACAAAGGAAACTGAGGCCCGTAAAACCCTGACTGGCATGAGTCAGGTGAAGGGAAGTGTTTATCTGCTAACTCTCAAATAAAAGACTTCGTGGAGATCCAAGAATATGAAGAGGCCTCGGGACTGGAGATTATCTCCAACTCAAGAACTTTTAAACAGCAGGTGTCCTTGTACTTGGAAACAAGGGAGAGGTACTGGAATAAAGCTCTGTTGAGTTTCTCCCTGTTCTCATGCTCTTCTCCAGAGCACCCGGAACTGGACGTTTACACGCATTGTGAACTCCCAGGGTGAAGCAGAAACGCAGTTCCCCGCAGTTTATTTCCCCTTATTGGAGAGATCACACAGACAATCCATCCAGCACCTAAGGGGGAGTCTTACCTTTGGAAAAGTCGCTCTCTAAATCATGTCCCCTAAGATGAAGGGAACTCTTGATGTGAATTGAGTGTGGTTGCTCTTTCCATCTTGTGACACAGGTGAAAATTTGAAATGGGTAGAAGTAAGAATGTCCAAGTAAAGCACTGTGCTTCCGCTTAACTGAATTCCATTTTCTTCAACTTCGGAAATGTTAGCAGTGGCGTTTGCATTATCAGCACGTTACACTGAATATAAAGCTATGACATGTTTCCACGGTCAGGAATCCACTTCCTCCTGTCCCCCCAGTTTTCATTCAATGGGAAGCTTTGGATTTTCATTCTGATTTGGAACAACACAAGGTTTGCAAATGCTGCAACTCCCAGAAATTCCGTTTTCCTAACGACTCGTTCCTCATCACAGACTGACTATGAAACGTCAGAGTGTTTGCCTGGAAAGGGAAGGATCGTGTCACTTACAAGCAATCATCTCATAGACCTCTTTATTCCTACAACTGCCAATCCTTCGTGATCCCACTGAGATCCCTCCCACAGCAGGAAGCTAGAACGGCAGTGAGCTCACTCAGATGTTCTGGTCCATGGAACGTGGATCCAGCAGTTCTCGTATCCCACACCCAAATTATCAGTCTAAACCAACAAACCACTTTAATCATACGAGTACTTCTTGGCAAGCACGAAATACAGAAAAGGAATAACAGTTCTCCAAACAAAGACACAGGAATGCTTGTTCTCATTAAGGGTTTCCCTTGAATTTTACTCAGCAGCAGTAAGAAACAGGGTTCTCCAGGGCAGACAGTGTTCAACACTCCTCTGCAGTGTGTGATTGCGAGCAAACAGGAGCCCTCAAAGCGTGAGATCTTAAGGCACCTTGTTTTTTATTTTCTAAGGAGAAGCTTCCACAATGCTGGAAAGCCACGTTCAGTCCCTGATAAGCTATGTGTCACTTCAATATCTTGGGAAGGACTTTTTCTTTGCACTGCATTTTTTACTATGCCTAACGTCCTCGGATCCTTCTCAGAGGAACTTGGGTATCACTCTCCTACAATAAATAAATAACCGTAAGCATTCAAAACTTCTTCTTCTTGAAGGCTGGACTGTGATTTGGATAAGAATAGAAGGAGATTTAAGACAAACCTCTCCACAAGTCTGCGATAAACCAGACTGTGTCAAGTAAATATAAAGTTGGGAAGTTGTGGTTTGGTATTTTCATGTAAGTCTCAAAGGGACCTCAGACCTTTTACAAATGGAACGCTGAGTCATGACCCTTAGGTAGGAATGATATGTCACTTTACACCACGATGCACTAGGGACCTCACACAGCTATGTGTGGGGCAGGGGGGAGGATGGGGGAAGGGGACAGCTTTGTCTTAAAGATCTTGCTCCAACTTCCATTTTATGATTGACGATTCTTTCTGTCCCACAAAAACCACTTTTCATGCAGGTTTCAAAATTGCTTTTGCAGATATGAGTATCATAAAAGTTTCAATCTCTCATTTTCTTGACTTCCAAGTCAGATGTGCAGTTCAATGTCCAAGAAGGGACTTAGAAGACCAGAAAGTTGCTGACTTCAGTCATCTGGCTTTGGCTGTGAGAAAACATCTCCGCTAATGCCTTGTCTTAACAGATTGCCTGTTCTTTCTTAACGCTCATTTGTTTTGCCGACAGAGGTAGGACCATGGAAACTAGCTCTTTACCTACTAGGTTGAAAAGTTCATCCCGTTCTACTTTTTAACAGAACAACAAAACTTTCCTGTAAACTCAGCTCCCCGAATCAATTACAAGTTTAGTGTAGCTGGCTCCGACCAGATGCTGGCATCGTTTTAACAAACCGCAAGTTTTGACAAGTTTTTTCCTTCTTCTCTGCTAGCACTAAATCCATCTTTTCCTCCAGGCATACCCGTCAAGTAGCATAAAACGCCTGCCACAAGCATGAGTCTCTGAAGGAACAAGATTTATCTTTGACAGAATCTCATGCATGAGACCATCTTTAGGGCAGGTTTATCGTGTCCTGCGCAGCCCACATGCTGCAAAAGCATTTCACCTTTCACTTCTCGTAATAAACAGGGACAGCTTTGTCTAGACGCACTTAAAATCTTCAGTCAATTCACCACATAAACCACAGAACAGATTTCCTTCCAGGAACTGAAAGAAAAGTCACTGAGAACCTAGTCAGCTAGTACCTCCTGAAAACAGCAGCACAGGTCTAATGGAATTTAAAGGAAATTTAGAACACTTTTCATAACCAGAGAAAAGAACTAAATCTGTCTTCCAAAGATTTGAGGCTTGTGCTAAGGTGCGGTGTTAGCTTTGCAAACATAACATACCACCACACAGTATTTCTGATCGTGCTCAGACTAGGACAAGCACAACTTAATCTTTTTTTCAAGGTCATTAAACAAAAGCATTCAATGTGGCTCAAAAAGTCTTACTCATCCCTGTAACTCCACAGCGTCAGACACAAGAGAAGTACATTGAAAAATCTGTGTGGTGGAGAAAATCCTTCTAGCTCAAACAGAAGCCGTGTAAGGAGTTTTGTCAGAAGGTCACTCCTGATGGAAAGAAGTTTCCTGACCGTTATTTTGAAGATTGCCTCAAAACCAGTCTGAGCAGATGCCTTCGTGTTTTGCTAAAAGGCACACAGATGAACTAGTGTCTCTCTTACTGCGGACCTGGGCTGAGTGGTGTTGGTCTTTGCTGATAAACCTCGAAATTTCTGAGAGGTTTTCTTTGCAAAGTCACAAACTGTGAGTGGTTCCACTTAGGTCAACTTCTTTCTGGCCAAGTGCTGTTGACAGCTGCTCCAGCTCCACCACAGCACAGAGAACACAGACTGGGGCCACAGGAAGGTACAGGAAAGCCACCAACAGAGACCATGCTGACAGAGAACTCACAACTTTCACATCTTACCTTTGTTCCCAAAGCAAACCTGTTATGAAGAAGTCAGTTAACCATTGCTGTTCCACCTGTAAAATGGTG
>NW_010406704.1:12780-18819 GCF_000710305.1 Buceros rhinoceros silvestris | reverse complement strand
CAGCAGGAAAGTTGTCGATGCAGCTCACTGGCAAACATGGGTCCCCAAACCTGTTGGTTTCCTCAGGGACAGACTCAGAACCACAGTAAGTCTCAGACTCGGGCACTGTCTTACAGATTGTACTGTAAGCAGCAATACAAGCAGCAGGAGTTCCGTCGCGGCTCCCATCCCACTCCCAGCCTTTTGCTTCCTCCCCAGTGCAGCCATGCACCACCCAGCTGTGCTGTGAGCCAGATTGGGGGGCTGATGTAGCTTCAAAACAAAGAGCCCCCCTTTTTCTACCCCTGCCCCCTTCCTTTGAAAGCCAGTTCAATTCCCTGATCTGGCTGCCAATCCCACAAACAGCTGCATCTTCATAACTTCTTACGTCAGCACTGCTGCTGAACTCCCCACGTGGTGTTATCTACAAAGAGTTGGTTTGTGCATTTTTTTTAAGAAATACCATTATGTATGACCTGTTGCCTTTGAGAAACTGGAGAAGGCTAATGGCAGGAAGGGTGGGTATCCCTCTCTCTGGAAGGAAAGCGAGAAGGAAACGCTCAGCAGTTACCAAGTCTCTGAATCTTTAAGGGAGCCCTTCTGCTCAGTCTTGAAGAGATGAACGTCTGGAACACACACAGAAACCCCTCGCTCATCAACCACAGAGTACACTTGAGCTGGACAGCTGTTTGCCTACAATATCCTAGAAGTCCTTAAGTATCTCAGGTATGTTCAGAGAAGAAAGGAGAAGAGAAAAGAAAAGAAAAAGCGCCTACAAGCTCCTTTTCATGATGTAAGAAATAAAGCCTGCCTGATATTTCATCCAAATAACCCTAATGAGAAAGGAATTATGCCTGTGTGCAAAGGAAGCCAACGGGAGCTGAAATCTATCACCTCTGAAGAATGAAAAGCTTATTACTGTTTATTGGCATGCAGCATGTGAGCTATGGAAGGTCTCATTAGTTCTTCGTAATAATCTGCTTTCAATTAAAAAAATCAAATGGCTGTGATGGGAGGTGAATGCAAGTTCTGCATCACACTTTTTGCAGCCAACTCTCCCAATACAAACTTCCCGATACAGCAGATGCAACTGCCCGACACTTTTGGCAGTGCTGCACGCCCAACAGCTCTCTGCTCATGAGAACCAGGAGAGCTCGGCTTAGCGTAGAGATATTTGATGTGGATCTGTCCTGCTACCCTCATGGTTCTTTGCTGCACTGGGACTAGTTTCTGTCACATGCAAGAGAGACCAGGAGATGGTCGTGCAAGGTGACACACCAGGAGAGAGAGAGAGATGAGATGTTTTGCCTGAATCTTTTCTTCCACCTCACTTCTGCGATCCCTTCCTTATCTTCCCCCCAGAGGAGAAAGCAACTTCTGAGCCAAGAAGCTCAATTTCCACTGGAGAAAAATGCTAGCAACTTGCCATCAGAACTAAAAAGATGTAACTACTCGTGGACTTGTTCGGATTAGGAAAGCAGAAACCCCAACTTAGTACAAGGAATCCGCCTTTATCTGAAAAACAGGCAGGGAGGGAAGAGGCTTTTAAACTATCTTTTGGCAACAGCTGATCTGAGGCCCTCATGTACTGATCTGAGGCCCTTCAGCTAACATAGATAGTCGCTGTTGCAGCAGTAATTCCAGAGCGTAAAGCAGCATCAGTAATTCTCCCACCTAGAGACCAGCAGCAGCGATCAGTGCTTTAATTCTGTGGATTCAAAAAGAGGAGAAATAACACCAGCACCTAAAACAGCCTTAGACCTGATCCTGCAGGTGTCAGTCTACAGCGAAGGTCCTTTCACTTCACGTGTGCTGAGCGCTGCCTTCTCCATGGAGAACACGTTAATGTCAGGAAACAGGGAGATAAAGATAGATCTTTAAATTCATCTTCCTTTGCACTGCAGCGCTGTATAGGTAAAAAATCCAGTTTATGGATCTTTGCGGGCAATGTAGCACAAGGCAAACGCATGCAAGCCCCTGGCAGGGATGATCAACCAAGGATCTCCTTCCAAAGTTGCTGAGCAAAGCCTGGCAGCCCTTCCACGGGCATCAGTGGGTCATGCTCTTGCTCACATTCTCCCACTTCGGTTACAACTGGAGAAATGGGCCTGCCTAGACCTTTCCTGCAGATCACCATGAGCAATGAAGGACAAGGAACAGCTTCTTGTCAGCGCAAGAGTTAATCTAGACAAACAGTGGGAAATGGGGCACTGCAGCTGTGTCTGGTTTGGAGGCTGTGAGAGGGAAGGAAGTCAAGAGGAGAAAACTGCAGCAATCAAAACAGAAGACGGTCAGGGCCCATATGGGTGGACTTCGGTATCATGGACAGAATGAGAAATCCAGATTTTATAGGTTGTCTTGCATCACAGGAAGAATTATGGGATTATCAAGGGGGAAAGAGAGAACATAATAAGAATTTGGGGGAATGTCATTGACCACACACGCTTTCTGTTCAGTTCTCCTCAAAACTTTACTTCCTCTGCATTAGTTTACGCTTATCTTGAAGAAGCGGTGGGAGGGTGGTGGTGGTGTGGTAGATCAAGTGGACAGAATATGACTGAAAGTCAAAGAAAACAAGAACAAATGAGGAACAGATCCCTCAGACAGCATATGTCTACTGCATTCACTGATTGCTCTAAGCAGATGATCCCCATGTTATTTAGGATAGGGCTTAACCCCAGATTATCTACTAGAATTTTCCTCTCCCAACGCCCACCTTCATTTCTTCACTCGCACAGCACTTAGGTCCCTCCTGCCTACCATGATATCCAAGATAGTAAACTCCCAACCTTGTCAGGTGGGTTCCTCAGAAACCCTACGTCCTCCCAAAATGTGTTTGCCAGCTCCTCCTCACTATCTTCTGCATAGGTGCACGACAGCAAAGCTGCTCTTCCTGGTCGGTCTTAGCTGTACTGTCCATTTGAACGTTCATCCACTGGGGAAGGCAAACCTACACAGCCCTCACATTCGGGAGCCGCGTGCCTCTTTTCCTTGTACACCTTTAAGAAACCTGACTTCTGGTAGACCTGACCTGTGTCTCAGCTCTGTCTCTGGATTGCACGTGGGGTGTGTCAGTGCTGCTAGAAGCACTTTAGCCAAGCCCGGAGGGACGAGATAAACTGCACGTGGAGGCAGGGGAGAACTATCCGCATCACACGTAATACGCATTAGTATGTATTATGTATGGCTAAGTTCTAAGTATTATGCACAGCTAACGTTTTCCACTTCCCTCCCTTTAATAATGGAATTGTCTCTAACACAGCTCTGCTCTAGTCTCCTCACCCACCCTCCACCCTCCTTCTATTTAACAACATCTGGAACAAGCCGTGGTCAGCCTTGTTTCCCCTGCCCGGGGAATGCAGCAGTCAGGATCATACCCAGTATGTCTGTGACATCCTCCCTTCACGCTCTCTTCTAACCCTCCCCAGCTGCCACCAAGCCGGTGGGGGAGGGAAACCCTCACAGTCAAACCCAGAGAGCACTTAGTGAAAACAAATATGGTTGCTAAGGAACCACAGATAAACACGCAAAATCCAGGAAAGGCGTTCATATGCGCTTTTCAAACACTGCTCTCAGCTCAGCCTGTTACCTTACACTAGCACAGAGCTAAGGCTGTGATTATAGGTGCCACAACTGGTTCCCAAAAATGTGGGCCTCCCCAGCACTCAGCATGACGGGCCACTCAACGTCTACTGTTCTTTTTAATTACATCACACACACAGAAATTCACACTGTGCAGGTGGACCATGAATTCTACATACACCATTCGTTATCTATAATGCCTAGTTAACAGTGGCAGCAAAGATGCCAGTGGCACAGCTGGGCAACATCAGCATACAACCCGAGGGCCCACAGAAGCCACACATCGGACACTCCCTGCCCTTGCCATTCTGCCAGCCCAGCTAAAGATGGCACGGGCTTGACTGATGGTTTGCAGCTCCACCTCCATTCTACCGTGAAGGTACAGCCTGGGGAGCCACGCTCTGCCCAGGGGGGTTTCTTCAAACCAGACTGATGACAACATTCGACCCATAAATAAAGCTATCTCCAGCGAGCTGGGAGGTAGGAAGATGAAAGTCAGAGAAGAGGTGTGAACATGGCAGTTGTGCCTTGCCCTCGCCACACAGACCCTGGGGCCATGCTTACGTGATTTCAGAGCCTGGTGAACTCTAGAGGCAAGGGGCAACTGAGGCAAAGCAAGCCCCTTTCATCAGCTGCCCTTTGAGCACCGCACATTCTGTTCCTCACACACACAGCTACTTTGCAGCACCTGACAAGTTTCCTCACACTTTAGAAGACTGTGCGAAGTAAGGACATGCCACTAGAAAGGTTATATTTAGCCCTCCTATCTCCATTCTTAATTAAATTAATGTTAGATAAATAACATTAAACTGTGCAACCTGCTCTAGGAGAACCTGCTCTAGCAGGGGGGTTGCACTAGATGATCTCCAGAGGTCCCTTCTAACCCCTGCCATTCTGTGGTTCAATGGGAAATACAAATCTGAAGTAGCTTATGTAATTATCAATTTCTTAAACACGTGACTGTAGTTCAGAGAAAAGGTTTTAGATAGAGCCATGCAATTTATCTTGTGTAATGATAAAAAAAAGTAGGCAATACATTGAAAATAAGTACATTTGTGCCCTCATGATGACCCCTAAAAAGCCCTCTCTTTCTCGCACTACAGGTTTTATCAAAACGGTGCAGCAGGAAGATCACGTGTGGCATTTGCACAGGCAGTTACAGCACAGTTCTCACGTACGGAGAGCAAAGCTGCCCAACAGCTCCCATCCAGGATGCAGAAAACAAAGTAACAAACTGCCTATTTCTAATGTGACACTTGAGCTGAGTGCACTGGGAGATCTAACGAGGAAAGATAAAAGCATTCAAAACCTAACTAGGATGAGCAAGCTCGCTGTGTTCATGACAAAGTGTATACACTTTTATCATAATTACGCTAAGGGGCAGAGCAACGGCTTCCAAAGAGAGAGGCCAAAGGAAAAAAAAAACCCCGAGGTCTTTCAGCATGTGTTTCAAAACACACAGCCCCACGCCAAAGCCTCACTAAGCTCTTAAACTCATCCCCTTTGTCCGAGTCTTTAACTGAGCCTTCGCTAACTCACAAGCTCAAACTTGGAAGGAAAGCAGAGTAAGAAGGTGACTTGCATTTCTCATGGTTGCTTCACATACTTCTATTCTGGGCACAAATCAAAGATTGAAATTCAATCTGTAAAGATTTCATTTATCCCTAAAACAAGCAGCAGGTACTTTGCTACCATGGCGATGAACAGTTAAAACACCTCCATCGCTCCCGATTCTGGAAGTGTAAAGCAAGGCTTGGCGCAGACAGTGAACAAGCAGGCTGGCACCAGACACGTACCGAGCTCACACTTAGAAAATGGTTTGCAGTTTGCTGAGTGTTGCGGTTGTGCAAGACCTGGAATAGGTAAACACCAAACGAACAGAGAAGTTGTGCTGTGTGCATTATGCACACACGTTACTCTGGTCCTGTGCCGAATTTGTAAGATGAGTTGATTGGTCAAGGGATCCCAACATCATGGCCATAAAACTGCTTGGGAAACCTGCTTGACTGGCATATGTGTGCTAACACCAAGAGTGTAAATACTCAGCTTCGGAAAGCTAAGCAGGTTTTATCACATTTTTTATTTTAAATAACAAAGTTCCACGTTAAAGTTCAAACCCCCCCCCCTTCCCTTTAAAAGGGCAAACCATTAAAAAGATTTTTTTATAAAACTAAAGCTAACGGCAGCTGAATCTTTGACATCCAACACGTTTATGTTACAACACATGTACTAAATTAGAAGGTACAAAGAGTTTTCAAAACTGTTCCAGACTGTCAGGCTGATTTTGACTTTTTTGGACTAACCCCACCATCTTCAGCTGACTTCTCTGCTGGCCTCTTCTTCAACCCTTTCATTTTCCGGGTCTGCAGTTTACCAAGATCTTGCTTCTGCATGTGGATTCGACCATAAGTGCTACCGAACACATCATGGGAGATATTCTTTTTCTTCTTCGGCTGGAGGGAACGAATGATTTTATAC
>NW_010406704.1:0-12706 GCF_000710305.1 Buceros rhinoceros silvestris | reverse complement strand
AGAATGATGTTAGTACTGCTGAGCAGAGAGTGCTAGGAGCTCTGGTGAGAATCAAGTGCCTAAAAGCAAGGCCTCATACATTATTTGGAGTTTAGAGATCAAGGTTTGTTTTATGCTCCCAGAGGAGACCTTGTATGTCAGCTGACAAAAGTGCCGTGGCCCCAGAAATCTCAGTCAGGCTATTTCAGTGTAAGCTTTGGTCAATTAAACAATAACTAATCCGTCAGCTTTTGCTGTTCTTCACAGAGAGCTCTGTAAGTGACATCGTTTCCAAGGAACGTACCTTCAGGGCTTTCGGTTGCTTTAGAGACAGCTTATAAAGGTCGTCTGAAGCCAAGTGCGTCCTCCGCATAACCAGATCTAATGAAGGTCCCATCTCTTCCAGTTCAATTCTTGGTATTTTACAGCCAGATTTCTTCAGAAGCACCCTAGAAGGGGAAAACCACCAAAATCAACATCACCCTCTGTGTTAAAGACTCATCCATCTTCCTACAGGGTGGGTTCAATCCTCTAGATCAGACCACTATTAAAGACAATCACTATTGCTAACTCTGCCACAGAGAAAGATGTCCATCAATAACAACTTACAATATATTAAATCCGTCAGATTTAATCTGACATCACAATTTGAACACACGCAAAATATAACCAGGCTCATGAGTCTACAGCAAAATAGCCCGAGTGCTATCCCAAAGAGTTTTCTGTTTGTTTGTTTTGAAGACTGAGACTGATTCAAGAGATTTTGTTGCAAGAGAAATCACAGCCACGTGGAAGACAAGCTATGAGTGCTTACAGCCTCCTGAGGTGAGGCCAGGAACCGTGAGGGTAAACACCAACACAGCAAGAAATACTGTCTCGTCCTGCCTTTTCCTGTTCTCCCTCGTGTTTCGCTGGCTGCAGCCCAAAAGCCGTCGTGAGACAAACACCTGAGTGAGGAGAGCCCTAGCAGGAAGCCCGAGAACAGGCCACAGCCTGGACTTTCAGAGGGTTCTCTTAATTCACCAAGTTAATGCTGGAACCCCTTTACCCTCTACATGTCTTAAATGCAACAAACTATTGCTTAAGCCAGCTCCATTACACAACCACGGCCTGAATTTGGGGAAAAGTTGACAAGCATACCGGAAAGCAAACAAACGGGTAAAACATATACTCACTTATAGCTTCGCATGTAAATTTTCCCATCGACAGCTGTGAAATGCAGAACGTACTCTAAACCAGCCAGACGAATGCTGGGCACGCTGGGGCCTCTGAAGAAATCTGGAAGAGTATTTCGGAAGAATAAACACCACGTTTCTTGGCTGAAAATCAGACTGACAGATAACAGTAACATATTGGTTTATTTCGTAACGGACCCGCATGACATCACTGATGTGAACTCCCCGCCGACACGGGTACTTTTACTGCATCCAACTAAGCAAGGCTATCCACGGAATGGTTCTAGAAAAAGCCAAATCTGTGCATTTAGTGGGAATCTCACAAAACAGCCACTTCTTAAAACTGCAGCTCTGCCAAAACACAGGAGAGAAATTTAACGTTGCACGTGTTAGCTCCTGCACTGGTGAAACCAACTGGGTATAGAAACCCTGATGGGAACGCAGAGACTTCCCAGGGGTAATTTGGTAGCAATATACATGCTACCTAAAAATACCTGCACGGTGAAGAGCAAATATACTTCCAGCGCAGTGCCTTGGCTTTATTAAGCTAAGTGGGATAACTGCATTGCCTATTCTTCTAAATATTCAGCTCTAAAGTCGGAAAAAGGAGTCTATCTTGCGTTCATGCTCTGCTAACCATACAGCAATACAGGAAGCCATTAGTTCAGGTTCCTGTTTAAAGACATCATTCGAGAACCTGCAGATTCTTAATCAGAGCCGGATTTGGAAGGTTCAAGGAAGGATCAAAACCAGTACAAAATAGATTGAAACTGTGTATCTTGGCTACCCTTACCTACATTTTCTCTCTCTGACTTGGGGAACAAGTTTAGATGTATCACTTCTTCCACACCTCCCCCACAACAAAGCCCTTTCGTCCTCGAGGTAAGTACTCCTTGTTACAGATAATGCTTTCTCTACTTAATAAGCAACACACATCTATAAAAATAAGACACTTGAAATTTTTGCTTAGCCTGAGGTACAGACTATGAGCTGTCTCTATCGAGGTTCTTACATGAGGCTATGAAAAAATATACTGTGCCATTAGAGAGCGTGCAGCAAGCACAGCAATCTGTCCAACGTATGCAGAGGGTGGAGAAAGAATGTGACCTTGACTGAGGGAACAAGGTGTGCTAATAAACATGACAGGGCAACGCTGAAATGTAGCAGAACTGCTAACAAATGCAAAACACATCAGTCTTCTCCGTTCTGTCCCATTTTTAGATCCCTTGGCCAGTTGTCTTTTCCTCACTACCTTTTCTAAGAGTGTCAGCACTGGAGTGACATTCAAAACAAAGTCTTGCTGGCAGGCATCAGCTGGAATCCGGCCAGGAAGTGTTCTTGGTCAATTAAATACTCGCTCTCCTCTTCTTGCCGGCTGAGCTTGTAGTTAGAGGAAAAGTTGCAAATAAAAATATTTTGTTTGCTTCTGGCATGTATCTTCCCCTTCAACTAGTCCTCTGCAGGTACACACGCTTACGCTTACAGTGGCTTCACTGGCACCATCTCTCTTCTGTGGCATCCTACATCTTTTTACCCACAAGACGATCTCTTCCAACAAATGCAGGTGGTCAGGAATTTCTGTTTCCTGGCAATGCTGAACAGCTGCAGAAACCTCACACTCCAGGATACCCAGAGAGCTGAAGTTTTTAAAATGTACTCTTAATTTACAGCTCTTGCTTTGGTTGGACTAGAGACCTGCTTCCTCTTTTCTTTCCCTTCCTAGTTCTTTCTCTCCCTTGTCCTCGACATGTTTCCAGAACTTCTAATTTACTTTTTCCTGCAGAGCACTTCACAGGATCTTTCCATTTCCAGATTAAACTCCTAAAGTATTTTGCAACACGAGTCTATACACTTCTTTCTCTGTCAGTCCGTATCCAGAGGCTGGTAACACTGTGACCTATGTAGCTATTAGCGGATGTGAGCATTAGCGGACTTCAAACTCCATCCCATTCCCAGCCACCCCCTTTCTTGGCCAGAAGGAATCCACAAATCTCTTGAGAGACGCTCAAAAAAAGTCTGCGTGTGGAAGGCTGTATGAAGAGCAAGCTGATGGTCAGTCTAAAACTGACCGGAGATCTCCCGGAAGCCAGCTTCTCAGAATGTTAGAATTTACTGCAAGTCACATAGCACCTGGCCATTTTTAGGATGAAATGGGCGTGCAATAACAGAAATGAGCAAGCAGGCAGTGTCCTAAGAGATGAAATATTTTATAAACACAAGCATAAAAAGTTACTAGAATTTGATGAAGTGCATTCCAAGGACTCACATCGTAAATGAATTCCTACATTACCAGATCAGCAAACAGTGAAAACCAAAAGAGAAAGAATGGGATGTCTTTGTCTTCTGGGCCTCTAAAGATAAATGCAGCTGTCATTTATTTCTCCTAAAAACTTCTTCCACTTCACAATTTAAGAGGACTGTAGGGTTTGGTTACAATAATCCACCCTTTCCTTTGATTTTACAAAGAAACTGCTGTAAGATGATATTCCAAACACGCATAAACTCTCTCAATACCACAAAAGCCAGTGAAGGCTTGGTTGTTCACTAGCATCACTGGCACCACACGGTTTTGGCAACAATAAGCTGTTATCTACCTAATATTCCCTCTCGGATCTCCAAAATACTGCTACAGTAATGAAATATTTGCTGTTGCTCTTATAAAGACATTTTTCTATCATTCTTAGCAATGGAGTGACAGTTAAAAGTACTGTCCTCCGCAGGAACAGATAGAACTGCCTCCTCCCTATCAGTTAAGGGCAGCTCAAATTGTTACCCAAACAATTTTAACTGGTTAGTGATACTTCAAGCTTTTACACTCCTTAATCTCTTCCTTTGTCTATTGTTTTGCATCTATGTATTTCATAAAAGTCAGAAGAACACTAAGATCTGGAGTACTTGGAGTACATTCAAGAAGAAAGATTGGGTGTTGATTTGAGTACATTTGACTGCAGAGTCATTAGAGGCAAATAAATAGAAGAGAAAGAAGAGATGAACTTCAAAAGAAATAGGACAGCGAAGGCTAGTTATTTGCCAACTATCTAACAATGCACATCTTCCATTCAAGGTATCGAGCTGTTTGATCCCGGGGTGCACGGGCAGATTTGGGTGCCAATCCCCAACACCAGTGAACAAAAAACTCAGTACGAGCCAGTAACGTGCGCTCGTAGCCCAGAAAGCCAACCGCATCCTGGGCGGCATCAAGAGAAGCGTAACCAGCAGGTCAAGGGAGGTGATTCTCCTCCTCTACTTCACTCTCGTGAGACCCCACCTGGAATGCTGCGTCCAGCTCTGGGGCCTCAGTGCAAGAACCCTGCTTGAACGGGTTCAGAGGAGGGCCATGAAGATGACTGGGGGCCTGGAGCACCTCTCCTGTGAGGACAGGCTGGGGTTGGGAGAGTTGGGCTTATTCAGCCTGGAATAAGGCTCACTCTCTCGCTGCTGCTTCTTCAACAGATAGTGTCTGAGGAGGACTCTGTCCGTTCTGCCGTTGATCCCAGGCTGTGCACCCCTGAATCCAGCTCCTGCATCCAGTTCCCATCTGCTGCTGAGCCCAGCCTGGGACTTCCGCAGTGTCTGCCCACAACATCGGTGATGATGGTGATGTGGTTGCCATCAGGGGCTTGGGTTCAGTATTGGTATTGTATATGTTTCATTTTGTTATTATTTTCATTAAAGCAGTTTTAGATTTCTTTTCCAATCCATAAATCTCTCTTCCTTATGCCTTTTCTCTTTCCCCTCTTCGGGAAGGGGGTAATTCATCTAATAGCCAGTCCAGCTCTGACAATGCCCCATCCCTGGCAGTGTTCAAGGACAGGCTGGACGGAGCTTTGAGCAACCTGCTCTAGTGGAAGGTGGCCCTGTCCACAGCAGGGTTGAAACCAGACGATTTTTAAGGTCCCTTCCAGCCCAACCCATTCGATGAGTGCAGATGCCTGCATATGATACACTTCAGAAAATAATGCGCCTGCTTCCTGCAGTGTGAATATTCATTTAGAGCGACATAAACACACAGCGGTAAAACTCACTTCTCTTTGTATTCAATATTCGTCCACCTCCAACAATTTATTACTTACTAGCCTTTCATCTATCCCCAAGAACCAGTCACCTGGTTTGGTATGGAGAGGATGCAAATTTTCTCCTCTCCTGCTCCCTTTTTCAGTCTCATTCCAGATGAAACATCTTGCTTCAAGGAATTATAATAGTAAAGGAAAAAAAAAAAATCTCATTTTAAGGTCTGTTTCTAAAGAGCAACCATTTATCTGTTTGCCTAGAAAAAAAGAGCCCAACCAATATTTATTTTATATGAACAGGAGATCTCGCAAAGCTGTCAGATGATGAATTGGCACAACCCAAGATCAGAACTGAAAGAACAAGAGTGTTCTTATTGGGCCAGTTTCAGTATTTTACTAGAGCTTTAAGAAAAGTAACCTACTTTTAGGAAACCTATTAAAAAGAAAAAACACACCACCCCACTTACTTGATTTAGCTCTACCAAGCAAGACACATTTTTAAAGCGTCAACAGGAACAGTTCCATATGAATTCTGTGTCATGAAAAGCTACCCTAAGAGAAGTACCATCATTTTTTGTAGTTCCCCAGAAAAAAAACACAACGCGTTTTATCTTCCAGAGTCTCCAACCTTGAGATAGCTAAAACTTCATGCCAGCTTGTTTACCAAGCTCCAAGGCTGCCTTGAAGTTACGACACAGCTGTTATCTACAGTTGATTTTCACTGCACATGTTCTTTCCAAGGACCCTCGTCAATGGCACTTTTGTTAGAGTGGGTCAAACTTCCAACAGAAAGTGCTTTCATCATAAAAAACACAAGCTCAATTATACTGATTTGACTTTTTTGTAAGCAAAAACATCCCACTGTCTGAACTTAATCCACTGATTTTAAATTAGATACTTCAAAAATGCTATTTGGTCAGAGAAGTGATGATCCAGTACAACTACAAGGTAAAGACTTTGTAGGAAAATTCTGGCATTTTTCACAAAGTCATTAATTTTAGTGAACACAAGGTTTCAACTTCAGAGTATTTTAGGCCAGTCTTTCCCCGCCCCCCCCCCCCCCCCCCCCCCACCACACAAGGATTTTTTCATTTACTAAGTCATTAATTTTAGTGAACACAAGGTTTCAACTTCAGAGTATTTTAGGCCAGTCTTTCCCCGCCCCCCCCCCTCCACCCCCATCAGTCATGATGATTATTTAACTTTCATTTCATGTGACATGAATCTTACAAGTGCCTGTTCCTGTTTTCTTTCTGCCCTGAACTTAAGTAAACACTAACCGACAAACCAGCATTTCCCCAAAAACCACATTACTCCAGATTTATGCAATCCTACTGCTCAAATAATCAAATTACTGACCAATAAGAAGGCTCTTCAGTCTTCTGTATTCTTCATTTACATCAAACATGTCACCAGCAAATATCAACATAGGTTTTGTTCCTTCAGGACACTTACTGTTCTGCAGAAGAAGAATTTTAAAACAGAAGGAAAACTCAGACCTTTGTGACCTATGATCAGTACGGACAGAACTGACGCTCCTTCCTTCACCAAACAACTCTGTGTGTATGGAAGGACGCTGATTTTAAAAGGCTAAAAGAATGGTTAGTCAGTCACCTAATTTTAATTCTGGCCAACAAATACATTCACACTTACAAACCTTTGAAGGTAGGTGAATATTCAACACACAGATAAGTGGGTTTTAACACTGCACATTTGTGTCACTGAATATCTACACTGCAGGAAGCAGGTGCATTATTTTCTGCTCGATGCGAAAGTGCACACAGATGAAATATGTTTCAGTCTTGCCAAAGTGAGCCTAACATAGCCAAAAAAGGTGAATTTTCTCTGTGGTTCAGTAACCAAGATGTTAGCTCACTGTCTGAGTTAAGTACAGTTCCCTAAGAACTGGCATCATGCGTTACTGCAAGCTAAAGGAAGTTTCAGACCATCTCAGTCAGCAGAGTGACCATCTTCGGCTACAACTTGAGAAGAGGGATTTCAGTTTTTCAAAGCCTGCGCCAGTTTATATATATGGCAGTTGATTTATATGGCAGTTTATATACCATGAGCAGAACCTGCCTAAGGAATTTTGTGAATGTTTAAAAAGGAAAATGTTAGCAATAAACCAAGCCTAAAAAAGTATTTGCACAGAAAGTTACAAGCTTGCTCAAAACAACCAAAATAAAATAAAAAGCAGGGCATAAGAATAACATTTTGTGGTACACAAATTATCCTTACACGCTGCATGAAAGGTTTTTTTAAACAGCTCCTGTCCTTCCTTCGAAGGCCAGGAAAAGCCAATGCACCAAAAAAATCCACCAGTAGATGTCACTGAAACACCGAATTGGCGACTCCTTACCTTGACGTCTTTCAGGGAAACGAACTTCTCAACGCCCAGCTCAATCATGTCCAGGACGTGATAGTCAAACATGCGACCTGTGAAAGCAAAAAAATAAAATCCAGCTTTTTAAACAGTCACTGAAAACTAGACCTTTCATCCAAATAAAAACCCAAGTGAGGCACGTTACCTATCACCAGGTTGTTCGGTCGCTTCTTGTTATGAGAGCCAAAGAGAAACAAGGAGCAATCTGATTTCTTGGAAAAAAATTCCTACAATGGGTGAAAAGAACAAAACTCGTGAGTTCCAGTTTGCAGCATGTCAAGGACTCAGGGAAGGTATGCATCACAAACGCGCAGTTTAGGCGCTGCTTCATGAGAAGACCAGCTGCACTTACCAGGAGAGTTTTGAGCATGTCCAGGTGCACGTAAGCTAAGATTGACAGCCGGATTCAAGGTTCAAATAACAATTCATTTATTTTTTTATCTCCTATTGCAGTTTTAAAATCAAGTCAGGCAATTTTTTCTTGTCATTTTATCTGTGATGCCCTTTTTCATAATTCCTTGTATTTTGTTTTGACATAAGACACCTTCAACCACTTCTCCCTGCCGGAAGAGTAAGGACTTGCAAGCTGGCTGCAGCTGAAGTGCCTCATTTTAGTTACGCAGCTCAGCTTCACGCAGCACATGCGCTTTGCCTAACAGCCCCTGAACAGCCAGTTAACGCCCTCAACAGCAAGCTTCGGATCATCTGCAGACGTGTTAAGTGTCCTACTACAGAGCAACTACACGTCAATTTATTATTTAAGACTAAGACGCTACTTAAAACCAAGCCAGAGGTGACTGTCAGAGAGAAGATCTTTTCTCCAGGTGCAGTAGACAGAGAAGCTATCACAGTTTTACGTCTAGCTCTGCCTCTGGGTCTCCAAAAAATATTGACTGTAGACAGACCAAGGAGAGACCAGAGGGGACTCCCCCAAAACACTTGCTCACACAGCCCTGTTAATCACTGTGCATTGATACATGAACGTTCTCTTAACAGCTCTAAGGTACTTTATTAAAAAGGTGCAAACTCAAATGCCTCAAACGTGTCCTGCACGTACTGAAACATCACATAAACCACAAAACTGACCTTTAAAAAAAAAAACAAGTGAAAAAAACCCCAACCTAACTTGATTTGACTTTCCATATTTTTCTAGACTCTGATTACTTGTTGAATTAAAATAATTAAAAGTTTCCCAGAGGAACACCTTTTAAAATATCAGAACAGTTTTAGCTGACATCAGAGGACGTTTTCCCAGGAACTATCAGATGTTTAAAGCAGTGGTCAGCTGATGATCGGCTAGCTCCTGTCTGCCTGTGAAACTCAGTTATCTGGTCTCGGGAGGTTGCAAGCGGTTTCTTTCAGCAAATCACCTCACAAATCTCTCCTCGCCACCTACAGGAAGTTCTCCATTCCACTCACGACATTTTGGGGATGGCTGCATTGCTGTGCTTCACACCCAGAACAGAAGCACACACAGCACCACCTCAGCATCAGTATGAACACAGATCAAGTAGCCTTCTATGATGGTGTATCTATGCTGCAACCCCAATTTTTTGCTCGTAACAACTCAACTGTCCAATACAACTGCAACAACTCCTCTAACACTCACTATTCGCTTTCCTTAGAAAAGATCCTTTAGTGATCATTAAGGATCCTTAGCTCGCTCTCCCCTCCTCTCCCTTTTTATTTAAGAGAATTCCTTCGACAGGTTTCCCCTTTATTTTCAGACAAGAAAGTGCCTTTGCACCTGATGTGCACACCTTAATTTTTTTCTTCGCACGCAGATTTATTTAATGCAACACCCCAAAACTCCCAAGTTCAGTGTGTATTTTCAGCAAGTCATTTCAACACCTGCCTCATGCACTGGAAAGCTGACCCTTACTCCCCTACGTGAGTCAGCAGAGGTTACCCAGTCACGATCACCAGGAATCAAACAACTTATTTTGGGATAATTCATCACTGTCTTTACTGTAAAACCACAGCGGTACCTCGCTGTCTCCTTTCTCTCATTCTGTTGAAGGAAACACACACATCTCTTTTATGACAAATGTACTTCAGCAGTTAAAGCAATGCTTTGATGGAAGTGCAAATGTGAGACATCATCTTAGGATCGTACCCTCCGTTTTTTGCCTTGCTGCTCATAAGTTGTCATGACCTTAGAGCACTGAATCACCATCAAATCCAGACAGGGGCGTATCACCATCTCACAGTCGCACGGCTGATGCATGTGTTCTGCTGGGCTCTTCTTCCTCCACTTAAACAGGAGGAGGTCACAGACAGCTACGACCCCTCCATTCAACCATTTTAACTTATTAATTCACCACTCTGAAAACAAGTTTTACCCAAGCTATACCACTTGACAAGACTGACTTTTAGAAAAGCAAAATAAACTGCTTTATTCTTCCTTTCATATCCAGCACTAACACCTATTGCAGTGTCACATTTATTTGCCTGTCAGTTTACAGAAACACGCGTTTACAGTAACGTCCAAGTCCTCACACCATGACGACTCCGTCTTGCAGTGAGAGGAAGAACATGCCTACTGACACCATAAATCTAGACACAGCCCTACATTCAACTTATCCAAACTCCCCATAAACTCTGTTCCTCACGGAGGAACTGTCCTCCAACACAGCTCTTCATGACTTTAAGGCTGTGAAGTGTCAGAAGAGAAGATGTAGTTGATACTTACCAGCGACGTTTGATCCTCAAAAGGCCTGGTAATATTTTTCCTGAGAGAAGGAAAGGGAAAAAAAAAACCCAACAAAAAAATAGGCCAAGTTAATCATTAGTTCTCTGATAACATTAAACTCTCCATTTGGTGGAAACTCCAGCAGTAGAGGTTCAGTGTTAGCCCAAACCATAAGCCTCGGTGCCTCCATTGCCTTTTTAAGCACTTTCCTCCATGTTTCCCATCTCCTGGGGCCTGACTGTCAGACCACCACCAGCAACACTTCATAAACAAGTGTCTTTGCCTGCTCATCCCGTGTTCAATTTAACTTCTACAGTCAATGTCTCTGCACTGCAGCCATACAGACACTGAGCTCCCACTTTGAGCAAGACTTATCTATCGTTCTAACCTGTAACTCAAATTTATGAGAGCTGGGATAAGAACTTCAGCCTACCCACGGGCAGAGAACCTCGCCTGCTGCGTGCCCAGAGCAGTCAGAGGAGCTGGCTGTCTGAGCTCGCTGAACCCGGCTCCGTAGCACTTGGCGCAGAACTGGGGTCAGCACCAACACTGATCACAGCAAGCTTGTTTCCAGTCTCCTGAAAGTGGTGATGAATCTCAACCACCTTCTGCAGCCCTTTCCATCAGTCAAGCCCCCTCACTAGCCACCCTCTTCATTCATGCTTTCAAACTGCCACAAGCTATCTTGTCAGAAGGTTCAAAGACATCCAAGTGAGACCACTTACTTTTTATACATCACAGCAAAAGGCTTCTTCACAGCATACTGCAAATACACAGCAAAAACACGCGTTATCTCTAACGTTCACATGTACAGCACTGCTTTGTCTCAACCTGACAGCTTAAATGATGAAATACAGTAATTGTTTGTGCACAATAGTCTAGAAGGCGGCACCTCAAGCAGCCTGCTCACAACAATACCATTCAAGTTGGTAGCAATGTTGGGTCCCAATTAACTGCAGAGGATTTGTTTCTAGAAACCACAAAATAACATGATAACGGAAAAACAGCTGAAATCAAAGCCGTGTGATGGAGCCTCTCTGGTTCTAAGGGCATAGGAAAAACAGGGAGTGTGAGCAAAAACCCGATTATCACTGGCATAATGTGGTAAGAAAACAACAAGACGAGAAGAGTGTAGGAACAGCTATAATATTTTCAGGTAGAGCACTAGGAGACAGGATTGGCAAGGTGAAGTTTTAAGAGAGGTTGAAAGCCCCATACTGACACACACAAGCAGTTTATGGGATTCTGGGATATGACTTCAGGAGAGTGCCCGAGTCCCAGTTCTGTACCGAATCCTGCTCCTCTCGAACGGCCTTGAAACACCTCACCTTATGTACTGGACAGTCATGGAAAAAATAGTAACAGATGGAAAAGGCTCCGAACTTCTGGGAGAAAATAATCTCCACTGAGGGGCAGCCCAAGACACCTTTGGAGTACTGGTCAATCTGAGATTTGGGGAATGGGGAGTGTAAGAAATTACTGATCTTGCAGCAGAGAATATGCAAATTGTAAGAAAAAGGGAAAGGAAGGCACTTTCAGTGTAGCACAGCAAGTTATACAATTAAAGGTTGCACACTGTGTCCAACAACTTACAATGTCCTTAAGTACTTCAGTCACTGTTAAGTTTGCGTTTCCTCCTTTTAAAAGCATGGCATTTTTTGTATTTTCTTTAAGTTTGGGTTCTCTCTTCTCAAGGAATCTCTTTGCTCTCTTAGTTTTAGGCCTTCTGTAACAATAAATCAACAGGTTAAAAAGTTAATATTAGTAACAACAATATTAGACACCACAGAAAACAGTAAAACAAGCACTGGAGCACGTTGGGTTCAAGTAACGTGTCTCCGTTACTCATACAAATCCCAACCTGCAGAACTACAGTCAGTGCTAAAGCCCAGTCTCCGATGAATGTGTTTTGCTCCCCCCAAGCTAGCAGAGGTGATTTTACAGCCTTGGGCTTTTCAGTTCCTGCTAATTCAGAGCTTCAGCTATACCAGAATTCCCACATGCTACTGACAGGCTGAAAGCTTCCCCTCCCCCCAGCTCCCTCCCTAGATCGGAGACTCGCATGTGAGCAGAACATAAAATTCCTCAAAGACCATCAATGGGATCCAAAAGAAAAGCTCTGGTACGGCAGATCTGTGGGCAGGAGCCAGAGAGCAGCACCAGGCGTTCTTCAGATGAAACGCACCAGCCTCAGCAGGGGCACAGAGCTTCTACAAATTAATAACCACACGGTTTAAGAACCACAGTTCTTCACTAAATTAATGCAAAGCTTTTAGCACTTTCACCGTGGGGCATTTTGTTTATTTTCTTTTAAAAAATAAACAAACCCCCCCCACACGGGTGCTTCGCTCTACAGATGAAGGCAGTTCTTTCAGGCGTGCGGAAATACACTCGATATTCGAGTATCGAATTCGGTGCCAGCTGGCCACCGCGGCTCCTTCACGTTGCCAGCTGAGTAAGGGCTGTC
>NW_010406703.1:375-2192 GCF_000710305.1 Buceros rhinoceros silvestris | reverse complement strand
CGAGCACAGTGCGGGGTGTGTGGTACAGCCGTGCCCCTGTATGGGCTCCTGCTCAGGGACAGCTCACCGCAGCAGAGCTCTCTTGCGGTTCACCCCAGCCGTGTTTATGGCGGGATAACAGCTCTGAGCCGAACCCCAGCGCAGGCACAACCCTCTACCTGAGCACCGGTACGGGGGGAGCTGGCCTGGGTGAGGACAGGAGGGCAAAGTGGGGACGCTGGGAGCTCCGGGAGGGACCAGAGGGCTGTGCTGTGCTGGGAACTGGCCCTTGACTCTCCCTGGCTGCCTCTGATCCTCCCTGAAGAGAGGCCTGGCAGGTTCTTCTGGCTGAGTCATCCCCAGGTCTATCAGCCTGGCTGCAAAATTAAATTCAAAGCTTGTCTTTTTAACACGAAGATCACTTACACCCAGCTGCACGAGCCGCGGCCCCTTTAGGATTTAATAATAAAATGAACGCCTGTGACCTGACTGTTTGCTCACGCCTGGATCTTCCTTGATGGATGAACAGAAATTGCTCCCTGGCTTGGGTCATCCGCAGTAAAAATCACCAGTCGATTGCTGGGCCCTCCCTCGGCTCCTCCGCGTTCAGGGCTCGCTGCCTTCGTTTGGGACCTGGCTTGAAACAGATAATCAATAATAATCAGGCTCGACGCTGTGACGGCACCTTTGATCCGAGGATCTCGGAGCACTTTGCAGCGGATAATGAACGGAGCCCCTCTGTGAGGCAGGCAGGAGTGTCTGCATTTTATGGGGGGGAGCGGAGCCCAAGGACGGGCTGACCCCGCAGCTCGACGGCTCTGGCCGGCTCGGCATCCCGCATGCAGACAACTCAACCGTGTTAGCGAGACCCTGGAGAGTCACATGAAGAGGGGATGGTGCCAAACGGCTGTGGGGCTCATTCCCCAGCTCATGGGGCTGCTTCCTGCTCGAGGCAGCCTGAGCTACCCTGTGGACAACATTGTTTTGGGACAAGCAGTGCAGGTCTGGGGCTCAGCTTGGTTGAGCACTGTCGGGGTGCAGCATGTTCCTTCAGGGACAAGTGGTCTCAGGGGTCCTCCTGCCCCAAACCCTGGCTCGAGGATGGCTCCCTGTCACAGGTTGCAGCCCCTCTGTGACAGCCGCAGGGTCCAGAGCTGAGGATAGGGAGCATCACTCCCAGGGGCTTTCGATCTAGCATTGTTCCCAGGCCTGGGGAAAGAGGCTGGCAGCTGCTGGGTGTCCTCGCCAGCCATTCCACAGAGTTCAGTCGCAGCCTGGGCTCTGTTTGCTTTCAGGGGTGACTTGCCCTGAGCCCCAGAAATGACATCCCAGCAGCCGTTGCCAGTTCCCCCAGTCCTGTGGCTGAGGCCTCCCCAGGCTCTGCATTGCCCCTGGCCTGGCAGCGTGGGGACGGGTGTCGAGGGCCACAGACACGCTGAGGTGTGCAGGGCTGGTGGAGGGGACCTTGGCCGGGGTGGGTGAGCTCTGCCCCATGGAGGGCTACGTCCCACACAGCCGGACATTGGGAACAAGGGACCCAGCTCTGGGGATGCCATTCCCAAGTCCCCAGCCTGCGTCCCTCAGCCAGGGTGATGTCCTGCTGTTGGAAGGGCTGTGTACCCCACAGCTGGGCAGTGGGGAAGATGGCATCTGACTCGGGGGATGCCACCCCTGTGTCCCCAGCTTGCGTCCCTTGGCCGAGATCACATCCTGCCCTTAGAAATGCTGTGTCCCACTGCTGGGGTGGGGAGGAGTGCAGCTCTGGGGATGCCACCCCAGTGTCCCCTGCCCATACGCCACCAGGCAGGGCAGCTCTGCTGGTGTCGCAGCGCCACCGT
>NW_010406703.1:0-258 GCF_000710305.1 Buceros rhinoceros silvestris | reverse complement strand
CAGGTCAGCTCTGCTGGTGTCGCAGCGCCACCGTTTGCCTCCCGGGGAAAGTGCCCGGTGGCTTCATCTGCCTCTCCAGCAATTAAGGGACAAATATATTAATTGTTTCTAATCTGTGCGTCTCCAAGGTCACCTGTAAGACCGCGCAAGGGAAGGCAGCGTCCTCCCCAAGCGATCCTGGTCACTTGCCCCAAGGGAAGAGGCTGCAGCCCAGCAACTGCCCTAGGGACCCCCAGCCCCCCAGTCCCAGAATCCTCT